>NW_020928487.1:0-581 GCF_003984885.1 Neopelma chrysocephalum | reverse complement strand
TTTCCTTTTCCCTTTCCTTTTCCCTTTCCTTTTCCCTTTCCTTTTCCTTTTCCCTTTCCTTTTCCCTTTTTTTGTAAAGGGACTTAATTACTGAAATAAATCTGTGGTTAGAGGAGCAGGAGACTCTCCATCCACCTCCAGAAGGGCCTCACGGCGCATAATGGGAGAAAACCGCCACTAAATGTCTCACATCACACTTTTCCCCTTTCCCTTCGATCCTGTATATTTAGCATTAACTGCACAATATAGGTTTCCTTTTGTTTTAATTGTGTCGATTTCCAGGGAGAAGGAAAGGATCGCTCCCTTGTTTTTATTTCTACTGTAGCCCCAGCCATCCTGATGACAGATCTTGTCATTACACGGTGTCATTTTGGGTGTTTGCACTGCATCAAAAGCAAACGGAGGAGCCTGCAGTCTAGGCTGTGGATTGAATAACAATGTTTTTCCAGAAAAAAAAAAAATCTGTGAAGTTTTAATGAGAAACATGGGTTTCACAGAGGCAGCCTGTACACCACTGCCGACCCAGCAGAGCGATGGCTCCCGTCTCCCTAGGTGTCAGCTTTTGTGGCCCTTTGTGTTTC
>NW_020928486.1:0-565 GCF_003984885.1 Neopelma chrysocephalum | reverse complement strand
TTTCCTTTTCCCTTTCCTTTTCCCTTTCCTTTTCCCTTTCCTTTTCCCTTTTTTTGTAAAGGGACTTAATTACTGGAATAAATCTGTGGTTAGAGGAGCTGGAGACTCTCCATCCACCTCCAGAAGGGCCTCACGGCTCATAATGGGAGAAAACCGCCACTAAATGTCTCACATCACACTTTTCCCCTTTCCCTTCGATCCTGTATGTTTAGCATTAACTGCACAATATAGGTTTCCTTTTGTTTTAATTGTGTCGATTTCCAGGGAGAAGGAAAGGATCGCTCCCTTGTTTTTATTTCTACTGTAGCCCCAGCCATCCTGATGACAGATCTTGTCATTACACGGTGTCATTTTGGGTGTTTGCACTGCATCAAAAGCAAACGGAGGAGCCTGCAGTCTAGGCTGTGGATTGAATAACAATGTTTTTCCAGAAAAAAAAAATAAATCTGTGAAGTTTTAATGAGAAACATGGGTTTCGCAGAGGCAGCCTGTACACCACTGCCGACCCAGCAGAGCGCTGGCTCCCGTCTCCCTAGGTGTCAGCTTTTGTGGCCCTTTGTGTTTC
>NW_020928485.1:0-318 GCF_003984885.1 Neopelma chrysocephalum | reverse complement strand
AGCCAGCCTTCAACACCACAGCCAGCCTTCAACACCACAGCCAGCCTTCAACACCACAGCCAGCCTTCAACACCACAGCCAGCCTTCAGCACCACAGCCAGCCTTCAGCACCACAGCCAGCCTTCAGCACCACAGCCAGCCTCCAGCTCAGCCCACCAGCCTTGGGTGTGAGACAACCAGCTCTGCAGCCTCCTGCCTCTCCAGGAGTCTCATGTGTTAAAGCTCTCACACCATCAGTGCCCAGAGCAGGGTAACCTGAAACCCCAGGAGGGGGGAAAACAAACAACAAAAACAGGCACAAGGTTGCCCTGGACTTCC
>NW_020928484.1:0-333 GCF_003984885.1 Neopelma chrysocephalum | reverse complement strand
TCACTAATTAAAAAATGACTCCTTTTAAAAAGCAGTTGAAAAATATTAGCTTTCCCATTGCTGCCTGTTGCTTGCTGCACCAAGAAGGAGCCTATCCTGCAAAGCCACAGCCCAGCTTACCAGCAACAAGTCTGCGTTTCCCTCTAAAAAAAAGTCACCAAAATAAATACAAGGGGAGGGAAAGGGAAGAGAAGAGAAAAACACCTCGTCATAATCACTTCTTTAATTAATTAATGTATCACCACTTCAAAGCTGGAGAGAGAGCCCCCAGGGCTGAGACGCTGTTCTTTGCTAGGCAACTTGCTGGGAACCAAACAGCTCCAGCCCTTCCAT
>NW_020928483.1:989-1076 GCF_003984885.1 Neopelma chrysocephalum | reverse complement strand
CCTGGCAGATGAACCTCAGGATTAAAGGGTGGGTTCAGTTCCGCGCAATGGATTTTTTAGGTGAGATGCAGTATGCGCGGAACTGAA
>NW_020928483.1:0-889 GCF_003984885.1 Neopelma chrysocephalum | reverse complement strand
ACGGGGGGACAGGGCACAGGGGGAGGGCAGGGGGGTGGGGGGGAGGGGGGGACAGGGGACAGGGGGAGGGCAGGGGGGTGGGGAGGAAGGGGGGGATGGTGGACAGGGGGAGGGGGGGTCGGGCGGGCCATGGAGGGTCCTCTGACTGGCGGAAGGGAGAGCGGGGCAGTCCTGTGCGAGGTGCCACAGGTAAGCAGTGCACCTGAAGATTCGTGGTAACACAGTGGAGGAAGGATAAGGTCAGGGTGGATAGTGGGGTTCATTTAGAGTGACGGGGGTCTCGGCTAGGCTGGGGCCTTGTAAGACACCCCAGCCTTGGATGGGTACGGGGGCCAGAACAGTTGGTTTGTTTTGTTTGTCTGTTTGTTTTTAGCTTACCTGCGGCTACTGCCCAGGTTCGGCATGTTCTGGATATATTTACTTTGCTCTGTTACATCCTGAAAGGGTGGATAGGTCAAAGGGTTGTTCCTAGGTTTCTTCTTGAGATTGTGTATAGATATGTGTTAGTAAAGTAGGAAATGAAAGACTTACCCAAATTGTTCTAACAGGTGTGTAGCCTGTGTACCCCTATGTGGTTGCGAGCTATGCTGGCGATGGTACATGCCTTTGGTAGGGTCGCCCGTGCCAGACAGGTCAAAAACGTAGGACCAGATACACTATGTTCTTGGGCAGGATGAGCTCGTTAGCCTTCTGGCAGTCATCCTAGGAGAAGGACAACTCTAATCCCAAACCCGGGCAGATGGAGCTCGCTTAGCCCCGTAAGGCCATCCATCTAAGAGAAGGTCACTCTAATCAAACCTATGTCCTGAGGACCTCGCTGCCACCGTCCAAGCTTGCTCGGCCCTGGCAGATGAACCTCAGGATTAAAGGGTGGGTTCAGTTCCGCGCA
>NW_020928482.1:0-332 GCF_003984885.1 Neopelma chrysocephalum | reverse complement strand
TTTTGGTTTTTTTTTTGGTTTTGGTTGTTTGTTTTTTTCAAGTATAGGCAGAAAGGCTGAAAGACTCCTGAAGCAGACCCTGGTAGATGAGGGAATGTATACAAACATGATACAAGTTGGTTAAGAAGACTCCAAATATATGCAGGAAAGAATACTGCTTCTAAAGGGGGGAAAAAAAAAAAATCAAACAGCTATCAAAACCAAAAGGGACACCAGATGATTCTTATTCTGTTTACCCAAAATAACAAACTTAATTCCTATATACATAAAAGAATCACAGTAATAATAAAATAGGACTTCGTGTTGGGCTTTTTTTGGTTGTTTAGTTTTGG
>NW_020928481.1:0-307 GCF_003984885.1 Neopelma chrysocephalum | reverse complement strand
ATAGGTTAATTCAAACACACAAACCACAACTCTTACGGCTGATTGGTGGACTTTCCCAGCTCCACTTTCCCAAAACATCTTTGCACATCTGTTCTTGTTTTCCTCCGATGTTTATACCTTTCTCAGTCACTCTGTTCAAAACAAGTCCCTGTTCTCATGGGACTGTGTTCTTGTTTCTCACGGGACAGCTTCTCCTGCTGCTTTTCTTCTCTCTTAGGGTGCATCAATATATTGTCAGAACTAAGGCCTCCATTTTCAGTTTTCAATCACCTTTTCATCCCATGTTAAGGCCTCGGTCCAGCTGAGA
>NW_020928480.1:0-6559 GCF_003984885.1 Neopelma chrysocephalum | reverse complement strand
TTTCAATCACCTTTTCATCCCATGTTAAGGCCTCGGTCCAGCTGAGATTCCCCACAATTCCCCCTGTCCGTTATTTGAAGCAATTGCTTCAGGGCACCATATATCCTGCCCACAATAGCCTGTCCTGTAGGAGAATATGAAATAGCCATAACATGAGTGACCTTCCACAAGGTAAAGAAAACCTGGACAGATTTACAGACACAAGGCAACTCATTGTTTGTCCGCATCTGAGTGGACACTCAAAATGCAGCAAAAGCACGATGGAAGTATTTAATGACACCATGACCTTTTTGTTTAGCATGTGCATTAATAATCACCACATGGGAAAACACGTCAATGGACACACGGACATGCTCCAAATTACCAAATTCATTGACATGAGTGTCATCTGATTGCCAAATCTGTAAGACTGTAAGACCTCGAGGGTTAGTACCAAAATAGACAGGAGTACAAGCACTACGACAATCTGGACAAGAGGCAACAACCGAGCGAGCAATAAGAATGAATCAAGCCAAATCAACGTCTGAAGGCTTCTGCATGCTCTGTGAAGAAACCTGACAAGGAGATATGAGTACAAACATGTAGCACAAAATAAGGAACAAGCCTCTGCAACAGAGTTCTTCAGAGCTCGAACAAACCTGAAAAATAAGACTTGGAGATGGACAATACAACACCGCCTGATCAAGTCACTGTAACAAATTAACAACATATACAGAATCAGTAGCTTGCAAAGACCGTAAGACCATCTGGGGGGTGCTTTTTTTTTTTAAGACACCACCCAAAGTAATGAGATTGTACAGGTACAGGAATGCGAGTCAGACCTCCGCCAGTACACTCCACACACCTCTCTCCAGTCTCAATGACGATTGGAACACTGTGATATGCAAAAATGAAAAATTAGACAATTTGACAATGATCAATTCATGAAACAAATTTAGAATGTAAAGCCTGCTCTACTTGCTGGATGGTTTGAACTGCTTTGTCAGTCAGTTCTCTCGGTCAGTTCTCTCAGTTCCTGAGAACTGTCAAAATGTTTGAGCAAGTCAAATAGAGGTGCCAGCTGGGTGCCCGGCAACTCCAAGTACGATCTAATCCAACCCAAAAATTCCAACAACTATTGTACGTCAGCAAGAGCTTCAACACCAACATCCAACTGAACCAGTCAAGGAACGACTGCCATCCGTGCAACCTTGAACCCCAAATACTTCCAGGGCCCCCCCACTGCACCTCGTCAGGAGCAACTACTAGGCCAAAGAATTGTAGACTCTTTCTGGTTTCAGCGTCCAACACACACCCAGCTGATCCTTAGTGGCCACAGCCAGCAGAAATATCATCTATATAATGATAGCAAAAGACAGTCAGAAAATTGCATTAGTACAGGAAACAATGCTGGAATCACAAACCACCGACAAATTATAGAAGAGTTCCCCACTCCCTGGGGGAGGGCTTTCTATGGACAACGCTCGCAAGATTCTGCACGACCAACAGATGGAACTGAAAGGGTCCTTTGCACAAGCGACACAATATGCGGTAATATCAGAAGCACGACTACAACTATAACAATGACAAGGAGCCCTGTCTTAAGGCAAGAAAGAAGCCATATTGATAAACGTCATCCCTTAAACACATTATCTAAACCAAAAAACTCTGCATTCCGAGTCTCCTCCTATAACCACGATCTGTCTGCAAATCGATTCAGAGTGGTCAGACAAGTTCAAGCAACACATCCCTTTAAATTCCTAACAGCCACGCCCCTGAACTAAAAGCAGAAAATTAATAGCAGTTCTATTTTGTAAAGTAGCATGACGAATACTGTCAACATCTGTGGCTAATATAAAATTTGAGATGTTTCTTTAGTTTGCCTCGTAACCCAACAGGCTAACCTGCTCAAGGTTGACAATGCATTCGCAGCAGCTGCTCTTGGCACAAAGAAAGAGGCAGTTACTATTTCCCCACGATTCCACAAATTGACAGAATTGTCACACTTAGAATTAAGAGTTAAAGCACACTGGATTGTGAAAAACAACCTGTCAAATTAATAATACCAATGGGGTATTCTGTAGGAAGCACAGAAGGGGTCAGCAAACCAGGCTGTAATGCTCACAAGATAGTTATGATTGCATTAATTTGTCTAAGATCATGCAACAGTGTTCATTTCACAGATTTTTTCTTTATCATAAAGACAGGGGTAGCCAAAAGATTCTGAGATGGTTCAATGTGATCAGCATCAAGCTGCTTTTTAACAAGCTGTTGCAGGGCCAACAGCTGTTCTGTAGGTAGGAGCCACTGCTTAACTCACACAGGATAGTTGCAAGCCAATTTAAAGCAATGGTGAGTTGTGTCACACCCTGCAATATAGTGAGCCTAGTTAATATTTCGTAGTGAGCTTTACCCCCCATTGAGATAGAGCATATCATCCCCATAGGGTTAAAAGTGCCACAGTGACATATGGCTTGACAACAGCAATTTGACCTTCAGGACTAGTAATGAGCACTGTATGTTCTAAAAGACAACTCTGAGCAATACCTCTCAGCCTCACAACCCTGACCCCTGGCATAGCCACAGGCCAAGAAGCCAGCCAGGATGTCTGTGTAATGATAGTTACATCAGCTTCCGAATGCAGAAATTCGTTCGTCTGGACAACTGACAGCAAACTTTGAGTATCACAGAGAGCACAGGTCAGCTGTGGACGCTGCGCAGAGATCGACACTGACAAAAAGACTTGTGTTGCATCAGTAGAACCAAATCATAGCACAATCTGCCTTGTATAATTAGCATCAAGCAGCAGTCACAAATATTGAGGCTATTTTGCTGAGAACACAGCTGCAATGGGCAGAGCACGTCTTAAGGATGAAGGACCAGCTGTTTTACAATGAATATTGCCACCAGCTGTTGCATGGGAGGGGTTTGAAGATAATATATAAGGACTCTTTAAAACAACACTTCAGCTCTGGCCACACTGATCAACGTAACTGGGCTGCTCTGGCCTCCAGCCAGGAGGCCTGAAGACACACTATCTACAACGCTGCAGGTGCCTTTGAGAAGGCATGCAGGATGGCCCTGACAGTCTGCAGGCCCCCCCCCCCCAACAGGCTGACCAAGCAAGGCAGCAACATTGACAACTCCTGATTTAAACCCTGGAAAACACAGAAAAGCTCAAACGACTCTCACTACTGCCATAGCAAATGAAAACGCAGCCATCCAATGGTCTAAGGACCACATCCCAGCACAAGCCTGCATCATTGCATCAAGGGTAGGTTCTCCTGGCAATGCCTCTATTACCTTTTGACAGTCTGTATTGGCATTGTCTCTGGCTAGTTGTGTAACCAGCAGCTTCCATAACTGAGCGTCAAAAACCTGTTTCTCTACAGCTCCTTGCAGCTTTTCCACGAATTGCAAGAATGGTTTCCGGGTACCTTGATGTATGGCCGTGTACTTCACTCTGGGCTCTGCCAACTCTGCAGCCCGCAATAATGCTTGCTGGCTTATGGTTTTTACTTGCTCCAAAACTAGTGGCCTCCTGCACAGGCTCACACAGCTACAACCCATGAGCAGCATGACACATGAAAAAGAAACACCACCAGTGGAAAGGCTCCACCCGAGATTCAACCCCCACAAACTTCATACAAGGCTGAAATAGAACACCAAATCCCTGTAAGAATCTCTCATTTAACCTCAGTCATAACCAAATGGTTAGCCAGGCAGGGCTAGTTTTGAAATAGCTAAAACTTCACCAGTTTTGAAGAGTTCGTATACCATCCAGAATAAGGACTCGCTACGGTTTAACAGAATCATGTTACACATCTTCTTAAAGTTTCAACACCGACAGAAAGTATTTTCAAGTCTACACAGCCACACATTCACACAGCTTCTCCTTTTCACACAGTCTTTTTCCAATCACACATAGGTGGCCACCTCAGACACTTGTCACTCACACACACATTCCAAGTAGTCATTGGCTGTGCATTTCTCATCAGTTTCATAATTCAAAGACAATTTATGGCATAGCTGCCAACAGCAATCTGCAAATCCTGCATAACTCTCCATGCAAAAGACAAACACAACAAGAAAAGACAGGATATTGGAAGTCTTCAACCTTTCTTATAGAGCAATGATACTTTGTCATAAAGGCAATAGAACTACTTCTGCAGGGGACAGGACCATCCCCTTTGTCCCATTGTCTCGTCTGCAAATTTTCTACCTGCACTTTGGCCCTGGGGGAAACAGTCGAATTTCATGTAAGAGACGCAAATTGGTGAATTATGGGAGGTTTCTGACAACTTTGTACAATAGGCAAAAGGGAGATGATAAGTAATTTGCCCAGTAAAATTCATCAGCGCTGCTTGCAGCGCTGAGCTGTTAGCCAGACACCACTCAAAATATTCAGCTTGAACTGGTACTACAATGTGTGCTGGGTCTCTTGCCAACAATTCAGCGCAACGCAATCGTACTTCAATAATTACTTGAGCCAATAGCTCAAACAAACCTGGGGCAGTTTTCTTGCTGCGGAACGACAAAAAGGCCCATTCCAATACATGAAGAGGATCATCCCACTTTTCATTCCACTGAGCAGTCATGGCAGTAGGAATTAATTCATCAATCACCACAAAAACTTGAACTTCTACGTTGCTTCAGGGGATTTTTTCGTCAGTTTCCCTTTCTATTTTCGAAGAAAACGTTTGAAAATGCTATGTGCAATCCTATTTGATTTGTAAGTTGGGGCATTGTCAGTTTTAAGTTGTCTTTCCCTTTTTTCCCTTTTTCCGTCTTTTGCCCCCCCCCCCTTCCCCCACTGCCGGAGGACGAAGGAGGGGGAGGAGGGGGAGGAGAGGCCAGGTTCACCCGGAGAAAATCAACATCAAACCGCCATTGCCCTCCCCATATCGCAAGCTAGCTATGTGGTCTGTTAAGAGAAAACAATACATAGGAGCTGCAAATAGACACGTTTCAGAGGGGGGTGGTGGTGGTTGGTGTAACCTGGAGAAAAGACAGACGGCCCCCCCTCACCCGACTATACCCCCCAAAGCCGTTGTTACCGCCACCAGCTCGCTGCACCCCCCTCCCCTCTCTCTCCGGGGTCAGCGCCGTTGCAGTCACGCCGCGAGGGAGGGGAGGGTTACCAGGGGAAAACACTCGCTGCGAGGATAGAATCAGTGAAGAAGGGAAAGGGGAATTTCCCCGTCACACCGCTTGGGACCATGGCTGTCAGCAGTACGGGGGATAAAGTGCCCCCCCGCCGCTGCCACCGCGAAGTGCCCAGGGAACCGCCGCTGTTGCCCGGGGAACCGCCGGCATGCATGCGCGGTTGCACCGCTCCGAGCCGGGGCTGCCACAACGATTCCGCCGGCCCCCAGCTGCGCGCCAGCCGGGGCCGGGCACAGCACCGCAATCACGCACGGAGCCGCTGCCGCCGCTGTCCGCTGGGACCCGGACCCGGCTCCATTCTGCAGGCACTTGGAGCGGGCAGACTCGGCACGGCTGCGCAGGCACCCGGCTCCATGACATATGAACCCGGCGCCGGGAACACAGCTGCAAGCGTGCTGCACAGCCCCGCAGCACCGCTCAGACGAGAAGCAGGAAGCTTCTTAAGGTCGAAACCAGTCAATGCATTCGTAAGGTCGTCTCCCGGTCCATCAGCAGCACCTCCACGCCGTAGCCGCCGTCCCCGATCGTCTTGGACATGTACTGCCGGATCGCTAGCACCGCGTTCATCTTGGTGGGGCCGCTCGGCTGCTCCTGGCACCGCTCCGTGACCTCTGGTCCCGCTTCGGCTCCCTTCGGCTCCGCCCGGCGCTTCTTTTTTACGATTTTTCTGTATGATAGCATCTAATAGTATTCTAATGTCCTCCCAGACAGCAAAGCAGAACTTTCCAGACGATAAACACATGCCTTTCATTTGCACTTCTGGTCTGCTCCCATAGTGACTAGAAAAAAGTTCTCAAGAGCTTCACCTGCCCTCCAAGTGCCGGCTGCACTTGTGTTGAGGAGGCGCGGGAGGGGGAGGGCAGGAAGCGTGCAGGGATATTGGCAAAAGGCACTTAACTCACAGGCTAAGATCAGAAAGCAGTAACAGAGTCCACGTCATATCCCTGGCCTTTGCACCAAAGCAGCATCTTTCGCAAAGCCAGTTCGTCTAACTTCTTCCCCGTTTGAGCAGGATTGACTTCCACATAGATACAACACTAGATTCCTCTGCTTGGAGTCGTCTCCTTTTTTCCTCGGTGGCCACCCTATCCAGGTGTCTGCGTCTGGCCGGCCGGCAGCTTCTCCGCTGCTCTCAAAGCTTCACCGAGGCCCCGTCCTCGCGGCAACCTCCTCGCCGCCCGATCGGCTTTCTCTGCCGTCCGATCATCACGTAGACGCAGTACCGCGTCGGAGTCACCAGATGTCGCTGTAAGGACGGTCGCGACACAGTATGTCTAGTAGAAAGTTTATTAGAGAAAAAAGAAGCCCCGAGCTGCACTTTTACAGCTCTTTTTATACAGATTTTTAGGCACACGTTTTCTACATAGATAGGTTAATTCAAACACACAAACCACAACTCTTACGGCTGATTGGT
>NW_020928479.1:0-329 GCF_003984885.1 Neopelma chrysocephalum | reverse complement strand
AAGCCATAGTGCTGTCTACTCTCTTAAATGGTTCTGAATCATGGGTCATCTACCGCCACCACCTACATCTCCTAGAACGCTTCCATCAACGCTGTCTCCATGCAATCCTAAACATCCACTGGTCAGATTATGTGACCAATACATCTGTTCTAGAACAAACAGCAGTCACAAGTATTGAGGCCATGTTGCTGAGAACACAGCTGTGTTGGGCAGGGCACGTCTCAAGGATGAAGGACTACCGCCTCCCTAAGATCTTTCTCTATGGTGAACTTGCCACCGGCTGCCGCAAGAGAGGAGCCCCAAAGAAAAGATACAAGGACTCCCTGAAA
>NW_020928478.1:0-1336 GCF_003984885.1 Neopelma chrysocephalum | reverse complement strand
TTCTACACGCTCCTCCTTCTTCAGCTAACAGATAATCTAAGGCAAGTCGATTCTGATACACAGGTGCTCGAGTTTTTGATTGTTGACTCTAGCATTTGGACTGTCTTATTAGCCACTATCTCCATGACTACTTGAAGGCGTATAATTCTATTTAACATGTATATGGGGGTTCTATAACCCCAGGTCCCATCCTGCACCCAAGTGGCTGGTCCGTAGGTGGCAATGATATGTTCAGGAGGCCATTCATCATCGTACCACTTCTGAGTTCCCCCAATTTCATCTCTCTTACCTCGGTGTATGGTTCCATAATCATTGTATAAGGGTACGCCTAGATTCGTACCTTTCTCAAGAGGCAGTAAGAAAAACCCCGGTTGGATCATACCAAGAGTACAGACTCCTCTCCAGTCTTTGGGGAGCTGTGTAGAAGACAGAAGTTCTCCATCAACCTGCACCTGAGGAAGTCCTCCATTATCCCCATGTGATGGTTTCAGTCTAGGCCTTCCTGGAGACCAGCTTGTAACCAGGAAGGAACTAGGAAAGTGACAAAGGAAGTATTCCATGCTGATCCTTTACGTAACCTGGGGTATAAATAGGACATAGATAAGAGAGCTCGCTCTCTTCTCTTCCAGCGAGGTTCGAGAACGGTGGGTCCCTGTCTTGGTCTGGCTTATCTGGAGCTGAGGCCTACAGTGACTGCTGTTGTCTGCCACGCGTGAGGGGAGAGTGCTGGGCCGCATCCAACCGTCCTGATTCTCTCAAGGGAAGTGGTGAGATTTTGCTAATTCTTCAGTTTGTTGGTTACCGGGTTTTTAGGTTGTGTAGACCTGTTTTGTTTTTGTCCCTTTTCATCCTATTTTGTCCTTTTTCCCTTCTCCCTTCCCCTCTTCCCTTTGGGAAGCTATTTAGGGTTTCTGGGGTTATAGATATATATATATAATATTCTCACTGTATATATCTGTTTTATATGTAAAATATATATTTTTGCTATAGCTTTGGCTGCTTGGTTTTTTTTTTTCTTCCCTCTCTGGGAAGCAGACCCTGTTGTCAAGTTTCGGAGACTTGGCGGGAAGGCAGCTCGAAACTTGCACACCCACATATCACCATTGGCCAATCAGAGCTCAAATCAGTCCAGTAGTTTAATTACCTAGGCAGCCTCATCTCCTCAGATGGTAAGATTGATGGAGAGATAGACAACAGGTTAGCAAAGGCATATAGTGCTTTCGGAAAACTCCATAAAAGAGTATGGTGTAATAAACACTTGAAGAAAAGTACCAAGATCAGTGTTTAAAAAGCCATAGTGCTGTCTACTCTCTTAAATGGTTCTGAATCATGGGTC
>NW_020928477.1:0-2543 GCF_003984885.1 Neopelma chrysocephalum | reverse complement strand
GCCGCAAGAGAGGAGCCCCAAAGAAAAGATACAAGGACTCCCTGAAACATCTCAGCCTCGGTCATATTGATCATCATAATTGGTGTACTCTGGCCTCCAATCGGGAGGTCTGGAGGCACACCATCTATAACGCAGCTGTGTCCTTTGAGAACGCACACAGGATCACTCTCGAGGAGAAAAGACAACGCAGAAAGAACTGTGTCTTGCAGAATATACCACCTAAGGAGTCTTTCTGCTGTGCCTTTTGCAACTGGACTTGTCTATATTGCATTGGCCTTTTTAACCATCAGCCCGCTTGTATCAAGCGTGGATAGAATTCTCAAATCTTCGTTCGCGAAGCCTAACCATGATGATGATGCATGCTCAAACAGCATGGCTCAAAAACTGACAAACAGTCCTTGCAGAACCTGTTGCTATGGGCCCAGAGTCATATATCAGAACTGAACATTACTAACTTTCTCGATGATGCATTGTGGGACCGTGTCGGGGTGCACTTGTGGGACGCAGTGACACAGGGAGACGAACAAGTTGCAAAGGTTTTACAACCATGGCATATCGTCTATGAGATTCTAAGAGATCATGCCGTAACGAGTCAGACACCCCCTGAACTATCCGACACCAATATAGGCAACACAGATACGTGTTTACCTCCGCAAGTCACTTCCGAGAACGAGTTTCCCCCTCCCACCCCTCCGCCATTGACTGAACTCCCGCTTGCATCTCCGAGGGGGGAGGAATTGCGCAATGGCGGCAGTGCGCCTGCGCGTCCGGCGCTTAAACTGCACTGTGAGGAAAACCCCTCTAGCCCAGCTGTCCAAGGAACGCCTAATGCTGCTTGGAGTTGCGACCTGGACGAAAACCCCTGGGACCTGGGTCTGTTTAACCCTGAGGAAGAGCCGGACTTGAACCCCCCGGATCGCCGGTCTAGGTGGGCGGGCTTTAGACGGGACGCAGCAGCCCGGCGGCCGAGCGGCCATGCCATGACTGAGTGGCGGGCAGCGGTGGTAGCAGCAGCAGACGGCGGTGGCGGCTCTGGGCGAGTAGCGTGAGGGCAACGAGAGGCGCCGCTGCCCCGGTATCCGGCAGCACCGTGCAGAGGAGGCAGGAGCGCCCCGGCGGCGGAGGGACCCGAGCAGTGACAGCGGCGGTGGCGGCGGCAGCGGCGGCGGCAGCGGAAGCAGGAGGAGTCAGCACCCAGCGCCCCCCCCCGGCCTCTGAGCTCCACAACCTCCAACATGTCGGCACTGGCGGCCAAAGTCAGTAAGAAGGAACTGAACTCCAACCACGACAGGGCCAGGGGAGTCGTGCTGGTGGTGGCGCCGGAGCCGCCCGGGCGGACAGCAACCCAGAGAGGAACGGAGCGAGGCGGCCGCAGAGCAGTGCCGGCAGCAACACACAGCTCCCGCGGCGGCTGGAGCGAGCGGCCTTTCCCCCCCCGCCAAGACAGAAAAACCGAAAAAAAAAAAAAGAGGGGAAAGGCGAAGAGAGCAAACAGCCGGAGCGCAGCGGAGCTGGCGAGGACATCCTTCCATAGCTAATAGCCAAAA
This sequence comes from Neopelma chrysocephalum, assembly GCF_003984885.1. Lineage (NCBI taxonomy): Eukaryota > Metazoa > Chordata > Aves > Passeriformes > Pipridae > Neopelma > Neopelma chrysocephalum. The sequence continues at coordinate 996 of NW_020928477.1, read as the reverse complement.
TTGTTTTCAGATGCATGCATAGACATAACAAAGAAATGAAGTTTTTGTATTTGTGACAATTTTTACTAGGTTTTACAATAACTATGAGAAGTTCTCCTTAAATCGAAAGCCAATTAACATCGGGAGATGTATATTTGCTTTGAAAATAGGGGGAATATATATATTACCTCTGAACTATAGGAATGTTTATGAAGGAATTATATGTTTTTGAATTTTAAATTGAACATGAAGCAGAAATATGTTTATATTTTACAGGTTATATTCTCATCAAAGCAGAAACACATAGTTAGATCTAAGAGTAAGAAACAAGAACGCCAATTTCTCATTTCATAACCAGAAGACACAGTAAAATAAAACGCAAAAGTCTGTGTGTGAGAGCATGGTGATGGCCATTACGTGTGAAAGTTTGTGTGAAAGTATGTAAGTGTGTGAATGTATGATCATTGGTATGTTCTGGTTTGCTCACAAAATACACAAACCACATTGTCGCATATATACATAATGTGAGAAACAGAGTCTCAAGATAAATAGTATTTCAAATTAGAATTTATTATATGGTAAAAGCAAACAGCGCTGTGGTGGCAGGAGGAGATGGACTCTCTCCTAGACCTGCCACCCCGAAACAGATATTAGCTCGATATTTATTCCAGTTGTGTCATGCATATTCATTACACACCTGCATAAACATTTTACATCGCTATTCCAAGAATTCAACATATGTTTTCCTAGACTAATCTGTTATCTATACAACAAGTTATAAATTTCTATATTTCTTGACAAGAAAGTGTTAACATCCTGTTGGCTAAGCTCAGTTCAACTATAACTCATGTACAAGATAAGGGGAGGTGATCTGTTTTATGTTTTTGTGAGGGGTAATTAAGTTTTATAATCCTTTTCCTTCTTTCCCGAGGTCACACTAACCTCTTCATTCCCATTTGTTTCTTTTATTGACACGAATCATAGCCTTCATTTATCACTATTCCCTCCTCCTTTTTT
>NW_020928476.1:0-4113 GCF_003984885.1 Neopelma chrysocephalum | reverse complement strand
AAAAAAGGAGGAGGGAATAGTGATAAATGAAGGCTATGATTCGTGTCAATAAAAGAAACAAATGGGAATGAAGAGGTTAGTGTGACCTCGGGAAAGAAGGAAAAGGATTATAAAACTTAATTACCCCTCACAAAAACATAAAACAGATCACCTCCCCTTATCTTGTACATGAGTTATAGTTGAACTGAGCTTAGCCAACAGGATGTTAACACTTTCTTGTCAAGAAATATAGAAATTTATAACTTGTTGTATAGATAACAGATTAGTCTAGGAAAACATATGTTGAATTCTTGGAATAGCGATGTAAAATGTTTATGCAGGTGTGTAATGAATATGCATGACACAACTGGAATAAATATCGAGCTAATATCTGTTTCGGGGTGGCAGGTCTAGGAGAGAGTCCATCTCCTCCTGCCACCACAGCGCTGTTTGCTTTTACCATATAATAAATTCTAATTTGAAATACTATTTATCTTGAGACTCTGTTTCTCACATTATGTATATATGCGACAATGTGGTTTGTGTATTTTGTGAGCAAACCAGAACATACCAATGATCATACATTCACACACTTACATACTTTCACACAAACTTTCACACGTAATGGCCATCACCATGCTCTCACACACAGACTTTTGCGTTTTATTTTACTGTGTCTTCTGGTTATGAAATGAGAAATTGGCGTTCTTGTTTCTTACTCTTAGATCTAACTATGTGTTTCTGCTTTGATGAGAATATAACCTGTAAAATATAAACATATTTCTGCTTCATGTTCAATTTAAAATTCAAAAACATATAATTCCTTCATAAACATTCCTATAGTTCAGAGGTAATATATATATTCCCCCTATTTTCAAAGCAAATATACATCTCCCGATGTTAATTGGCTTTCGATTTAAGGAGAACTTCTCATAGTTATTGTAAAACCTAGTAAAAATTGTCACAAATACAAAAACTTCATTTCTTTGTTATGTCTATGCATGCATCTGAAAACAATTTTGGCTATTAGCTATGGAAGGATGTCCTCGCCAGCTCCGCTGCGCTCCGGCTGTTTGCTCTCTTCGCCTTTCCCCTCTTTTTTTTTTTTTCGGTTTTTCTGTCTTGGCGGGGGGGGAAAGGCCGCTCGCTCCAGCCGCCGCGGGAGCTGTGTGTTGCTGCCGGCACTGCTCTGCGGCCGCCTCGCTCCGTTCCTCTCTGGGTTGCTGTCCGCCCGGGCGGCTCCGGCGCCACCACCAGCACGACTCCCCTGGCCCTGTCGTGGTTGGAGTTCAGTTCCTTCTTACTGACTTTGGCCGCCAGTGCCGACATGTTGGAGGTTGTGGAGCTCAGAGGCCGGGGGGGGGCGCTGGGTGCTGACTCCTCCTGCTTCCGCTGCCGCCGCCGCTGCCGCCGCCACCGCCGCTGTCACTGCTCGGGTCCCTCCGCCGCCGGGGCGCTCCTGCCTCCTCTGCACGGTGCTGCCGGATACCGGGGCAGCGGCGCCTCTCGTTGCCCTCACGCTACTCGCCCAGAGCCGCCACCGCCGTCTGCTGCTGCTACCACCGCTGCCCGCCACTCAGTCATGGCATGGCCGCTCGGCCGCCGGGCTGCTGCGTCCCGTCTAAAGCCCGCCCACCTAGACCGGCGATCCGGGGGGTTCAAGTCCGGCTCTTCCTCAGGGTTAAACAGACCCAGGTCCCAGGGGTTTTCGTCCAGGTCGCAACTCCAAGCAGCATTAGGCGTTCCTTGGACAGCTGGGCTAGAGGGGTTTTCCTCACAGTGCAGTTTAAGCGCCGGACGCGCAGGCGCACTGCCGCCATTGCGCAATTCCTCCCCCCTCGGAGATGCAAGCGGGAGTTCAGTCAATGGCGGAGGGGTGGGAGGGGGAAACTCGTTCTCGGAAGTGACTTGCGGAGGTAAACACGTATCTGTGTTGCCTATATTGGTGTCGGATAGTTCAGGGGGTGTCTGACTCGTTACGGCATGATCTCTTAGAATCTCATAGACGATATGCCATGGTTGTAAAACCTTTGCAACTTGTTCGTCTCCCTGTGTCACTGCGTCCCACAAGTGCACCCCGACACGGTCCCACAATGCATCATCGAGAAAGTTAGTAATGTTCAGTTCTGATATATGACTCTGGGCCCATAGCAACAGGTTCTGCAAGGACTGTTTGTCAGTTTTTGAGCCATGCTGTTTGAGCATGCATCATCATCATGGTTAGGCTTCGCGAACGAAGATTTGAGAATTCTATCCACGCTTGATACAAGCGGGCTGATGGTTAAAAAGGCCAATGCAATATAGACAAGTCCAGTTGCAAAAGGCACAGCAGAAAGACTCCTTAGGTGGTATATTCTGCAAGACACAGTTCTTTCTGCGTTGTCTTTTCTCCTCGAGAGTGATCCTGTGTGCGTTCTCAAAGGACACAGCTGCGTTATAGATGGTGTGCCTCCAGACCTCCCGATTGGAGGCCAGAGTACACCAATTATGATGATCAATATGACCGAGGCTGAGATGTTTCAGGGAGTCCTTGTATCTTTTCTTTGGGGCTCCTCTCTTGCGGCAGCCGGTGGCAAGTTCACCATAGAGAAAGATCTTAGGGAGGCGGTAGTCCTTCATCCTTGAGACGTGCCCTGCCCAACACAGCTGTGTTCTCAGCAACATGGCCTCAATACTTGTGACTGCTGTTTGTTCTAGAACAGATGTATTGGTCACATAATCTGACCAGTGGATGTTTAGGATTGCATGGAGACAGCGTTGATGGAAGCGTTCTAGGAGATGTAGGTGGTGGCGGTAGATGACCCATGATTCAGAACCATTTAAGAGAGTAGACAGCACTATGGCTTTTTAAACACTGATCTTGGTACTTTTCTTCAAGTGTTTATTACACCATACTCTTTTATGGAGTTTTCCGAAAGCACTATATGCCTTTGCTAACCTGTTGTCTATCTCTCCATCAATCTTACCATCTGAGGAGATGAGGCTGCCTAGGTAATTAAACTACTGGACTGATTTGAGCTCTGATTGGCCAATGGTGATATGTGGGTGTGCAAGTTTCGAGCTGCCTTCCCGCCAAGTCTCCGAAACTTGACAACAGGGTCTGCTTCCCAGAGAGGGAAGAAAAAAAAAACCAAGCAGCCAAAGCTATAGCAAAAATATATATTTTACATATAAAACAGATATATACAGTGAGAATATTATATATATATATCTATAACCCCAGAAACCCTAAATAGCTTCCCAAAGGGAAGAGGGGAAGGGAGAAGGGAAAAAGGACAAAATAGGATGAAAAGGGACAAAAACAAAACAGGTCTACACAACCTAAAAACCCGGTAACCAACAAACTGAAGAATTAGCAAAATCTCACCACTTCCCTTGAGAGAATCAGGACGGTTGGATGCGGCCCAGCACTCTCCCCTCACGCGTGGCAGACAACAGCAGTCACTGTAGGCCTCAGCTCCAGATAAGCCAGACCAAGACAGGGACCCACCGTTCTCGAACCTCGCTGGAAGAGAAGAGAGCGAGCTCTCTTATCTATGTCCTATTTATACCCCAGGTTACGTAAAGGATCAGCATGGAATACTTCCTTTGTCACTTTCCTAGTTCCTTCCTGGTTACAAGCTGGTCTCCAGGAAGGCCTAGACTGAAACCATCACATGGGGATAATGGAGGACTTCCTCAGGTGCAGGTTGATGGAGAACTTCTGTCTTCTACACAGCTCCCCAAAGACTGGAGAGGAGTCTGTACTCTTGGTATGATCCAACCGGGGTTTTTCTTACTGCCTCTTGAGAAAGGTACGAATCTAGGCGTACCCTTATACAATGATTATGGAACCATACACCGAGGTAAGAGAGATGAAATTGGGGGAACTCAGAAGTGGTACGATGATGAATGGCCTCCTGAACATATCATTGCCACCTACGGACCAGCCACTTGGGTGCAGGATGGGACCTGGGGTTATAGAACCCCCATATACATGTTAAATAGAATTATACGCCTTCAAGTAGTCATGGAGATAGTGGCTAATAAGACAGTCCAAATGCTAGAGTCAACAATCAAAAACTCGAGCACCTGTGTATCAGAATCGACTTGCCTTAGATTATCTGTTAGCTGAAGAAGGAGGAGCGTGTAGAA
>NW_020928475.1:0-577 GCF_003984885.1 Neopelma chrysocephalum | reverse complement strand
TGCGTGTGTGCGATAGATGCGTGTGTGCGGTGGGTGCGTGCCCGATGGGTCCGTGTGCCCGATGGGTGCGTATGTGCGATAGGTGCGGGTGTGCGGGAGCGCGGTGGATGTCAGCAGGCACATGCAGCCCCGGGGGGCCGGGGGGACCCCGGGAACACCCAGCCATCGGTCACACGCACCCATCGGGCACACAGACCCATCGCACACACGCACCTATCACACACACGCACCTATCGCACACACGCACCTATCGCACATACGCACCCATCGGGCACACGGACCCATCGGGCACGCACCCACCGCACACACGCATCTATCGCACACACGCACCTATCGCACACACGCACCTATCGCACACACTCACCGCACGCACGCACCCATCGGGCACACGCATCCACCGCACACACTCACCCACCGCACACGGGCAGCCCCGGCCCCGCCGCCCCGGAGCTGCGGGTCCCCGCGGTGCCCATTGGCCGCCGGTGGCGGTGGGCGGGTCGCGGGGCCGCGGCAGCGGGGCCGGCCCGGGGAGAGCGGCGGATCCGCCCGGCGCGGGCGGCGGGAGCGCTGCCGGGGG
>NW_020928474.1:0-543 GCF_003984885.1 Neopelma chrysocephalum | reverse complement strand
CACTTGTACTGGGATTGTCTGCTCAGGGCTGGGCTGGGGCTGATGGCTCATCCCTTCCCCACCCTCCCCTTGTGTTGGGTACTTCTCTTTTTGTGGTTTTTGATGCAAACTGAAATGGCTCAAGTGCTGAAGCTTTGGAAAGATTCTGCTTGGCACGTGTGGTAATTCTGAGTAATTAATTTTAATCATTTTTTCTTTAAGCATTGTTTGGCAGTCGTGCTAATTACGGGGGAGAGTGGGCTGGCTCTGGGGAGGGATCCCCAGTCCCTGCAGGCCGTGCTCCCTGCCTGGCTGTTTACCTGGCACTGCTGCAGCACCAGCTCCCGGGTGGCACAGGCAGGGAGAGCTGGAGAGAGGCTGTGGAACGAGGGAGAGCAGTTTGGGACTAATTAGTTCCTTACACACAAGGCAAGACTTTTATTCCCTTCTGGAAAAAGTCATCTGGCTTCAACCTGTCCCTGGTAGCTCTGCAGGGCATTGATGGTTTGGGGGCCCACGGTGATGGGTTTGGGGGCCCACGGTGATGGGTTTGGGGGCACCCGG
>NW_020928473.1:0-531 GCF_003984885.1 Neopelma chrysocephalum | reverse complement strand
CACTTGTACTGGGATTGTCTGCTCAGGGCTGGGCTGGGGCTGATGGCCCTTCCCCACCCTCCCCTTGTGTTGGGTACTTCTCTTTTTGTGGTTTTTGATGCAAACTGAAATGGCTCAAGTGCTGAAGCTTTGGAAAGATTCTGCTTGGCACGTGTGGTAATTCTGAGTAATTAATTTTAATCATTTTTTCTTTAAGCATTGTTTGGCAGTCGTGCTAATTACGGGGGAGAGTGGGCTGGCTCTGGGGAGGGATCCCCAGTCCCTGCAGGCCGTGCTCCCTGCCTGGCTGTTTACCTGGCACTGCTGCAGCGCCAGCTCCCGGGTGGCACAGGCAGGGAGAGCTGGAGAGAGGCTGTGGAACGAGGGAGAGCAGTTTGGGACTAATTAGTTCCTTACACACAAGGCAAGACTTTTATTCCCTTCTGGAAAAAGTCATCTGGCTTCAACCTGTCCCTGGTAGCTCTGCAGGGCATTGATGGTTTATGGGCACCCGGTGATGGGTTTGGGGGCACCCGGTGATGGGTTTGGGGG
>NW_020928472.1:0-434 GCF_003984885.1 Neopelma chrysocephalum | reverse complement strand
TCCTAGTAAGAAACTATCATAACTACACTGACACATCAAAACCACATCAAAAGGCAGTCAGGAAGATGGCTTCAACAGCACTTCTCTCAGTTGCATGCCAAGTACCCTTGGGATTACAGACACTCAAGTATGAACTGAGGAGAAAGATTAGGCAAGAAGTGCTAGATCAATAAAAACCTCAGACCTAGCAGAGTCACCATCCACAGGCATTTGAAAGGATAAGGGATTGGCTGGATGGTGACTCTGCTAGGTCTGAGGTTTTTATTGATCTAGCACTTCTTGCCTAATCTTTCTCCTCAGTTCATACTTGAGTGTCTGTAATCCCAAGGGTACTTGGCATGCAACTGAGAGAAGTGCTGTTGAAGCCATCTTCCTGACTGCCTTTTGATGTGGTTTTGATGTGTCAGTGTAGTTATGATAGTTTCTTACTAGGA
>NW_020928471.1:210-320 GCF_003984885.1 Neopelma chrysocephalum | reverse complement strand
GTGTGTCATGTGGGGACAGAGACTTCAGGTGGGCAGGTGGAGGGACCCCTGACAGATCCCAGCGTGTCCCAGGTGTGTTCCAGCACCAGGAAAGGACCCTTGAGAGACCT
>NW_020928471.1:0-110 GCF_003984885.1 Neopelma chrysocephalum | reverse complement strand
GTGTGTCATGTGGGGACAGAGACTTCAGGTGGGCAGGTGGAGGGACCCCTGACAGATCCCAGCGTGTCCCAGGTGTGTTCCAGCACCAGGAAAGGACCCTTGAGAGACCT
>NW_020928470.1:0-948 GCF_003984885.1 Neopelma chrysocephalum | reverse complement strand
TCCTAAAAATGGAATGGAGGACCTCGAAAGACCTTGCAGGATATTCACGTTCAAGCTGTTCATATCTCATGAGAACCGTTACTGGGAACTGATGTTCCCAGTACACTCTAAAAGTCCTCCTCAGCAGACTCCAAGCCCATATAGAATCATAGGATTCTATGATTCTATGATATGCAGAAGCTTTTGTGTCTCCATACAGAAAGACTAAGCATTTAAATTAGACTCTGAGAATTAGACTTCATGAAAATCCTCAGCTCCCAGATAAATATCACAAAGGAGAGATTTCTCTCCCTCCAACCCCAGCTGCAAAATCTGTTAATTCATCTTCTTCCATTTGTGAGGCAGGACTCCCTCCTTCAGCTTTACAGACATGCTTTTGCCACATCAGAGAAAAAGATATCAGAAGCTTCATTCTGTCACGATTTCTTGTGAAAGATATTTTAATTGGATTTAATTGTCGTAGTGTATTTCCTGTGCCCCCAATCTGAAATGGTGGGCTTCGCCCCTCCCCCAGGTATCTAGAGTTAATAAAATAAGCAATCCTTTTCTGCATCCTTATCTGCCATCTGGGCATTGCTAGGGTCAGTAATTCCCTATACTGGTGGAAGCACAGATGGATTTGGGGAATTAGGGCTTCACACAGATTGTGATGTATATTCCCTTAAAATAGGAGCTTTTGTTTTTAAACAAATTAAGTACCTCCTCCTCTGCTTGGTTACAAAGACCCTTTTCCAATATCCAATCACATATCCATGTAATCCTTTTGTTATTGCAGCTTCAGTAACTACCTCACTGACAAAAATTAAAGCAAACCTTTTTCTAGAAATGTTGGGCAGGGAGTCAGCTTCACCAACTCACTGAGGCACTGGGCTGGAAGCCTTTTGTACAATGTCTGGCTTGACTGTACTATTTTTGCCCTTTTCCTATTATTTCCTCATGACTTGCTCC
>NW_020928469.1:0-948 GCF_003984885.1 Neopelma chrysocephalum | reverse complement strand
GGAGCAAGTCATGAGGAAATAATAGGAAAAGGGCAAAAATAGTACAGTCAAGCCAGACATTGTACAAAAGGCTTCCAGCCCAGTGCCTCAGTGAGTTGGTGAAGCTGACTCCCTGCCCAACATTTCTAGAAAAAGGTTTGCTTTAATTTTTGTCAGTGAGGTAGTTACTGAAGCTGCAATAACAAAAGGATTACATGGATATGTGATTGGATATTGGAAAAGGGTCTTTGTAACCAAGCAGAGGAGGAGGTACTTAATTTGTTTAAAAACAAAAGCTCCTATTTTAAGGGAATATACATCACAATCTGTGTGAAGCCCTAATTCCCCAAATCCATCTGTGCTTCCACCAGTATAGGGAATTACTGACCCTAGCAATGCCCAGATGGCAGATAAGGATGCAGAAAAGGATTGCTTATTTTATTAACTCTAGATACCTGGGGGAGGGGCGAAGCCCACCATTTCAGATTGGGGGCACAGGAAATACACTACGACAATTAAATCCAATTAAAATATCTTTCACAAGAAATCGTGACAGAATGAAGCTTCTGATATCTTTTTCTCTGATGTGGCAAAAGCATGTCTGTAAAGCTGAAGGAGGGAGTCCTGCCTCACAAATGGAAGAAGATGAATTAACAGATTTTGCAGCTGGGGTTGGAGGGAGAGAAATCTCTCCTTTGTGATATTTATCTGGGAGCTGAGGATTTTCATGAAGTCTAATTCTCAGAGTCTAATTTAAATGCTTAGTCTTTCTGTATGGAGACACAAAAGCTTCTGCATATCATAGAATCATAGAATCCTATGATTCTATATGGGCTTGGAGTCTGCTGAGGAGGACTTTTAGAGTGTACTGGGAACATCAGTTCCCAGTAACGGTTCTCATGAGATATGAACAGCTTGAACGTGAATATCCTGCAAGGTCTTTCGAGGTCCTCCATTCCATTTTTAGGA
>NW_020928468.1:0-988 GCF_003984885.1 Neopelma chrysocephalum | reverse complement strand
TCCTAAAAATGGAATGGAGGACCTCGAAAGACCTTGCAGGATATTCATGTTCAAGCTGTTCATATCTCATGAGAACCGTTACTGGGAACTGATGTTCCCAGTACACTCTAAAAGTCCTCCTCAGCAGACTCCAAGCCCATATAGAATCATAGGATTCTATGATTCTATGATATGCAGAAGCTTTTGTGTCTCCATACAGAAAGACTAAGCATTTAAATTAGACTCTGAGAATTAGACTCCATGAAAATCCTCAGCTCCCAGATAAATATCACAAAGGAGAGATTTCTCTCCCTCCAACCCCAGCTGCAAAATCTGTTAATTCATCTTCTTCCATTTGTGAGGCAGGACTCCCTCCTTCAGCTTTACAGACATGCTTTTGCCACATCAGAGAAAAAGATATCAGAAGCTTCATTCTGTCACGATTTCTTGTGAAAGATATTTTAATTGGATTTAATTGTCGTAGTGTATTTCCTGTGCCCCCAATCCGAAATGGTGGGCTTCGCCCCTCCCCCAGGTATCTAGAGTTAATAAAATAAGCAATCCTTTTCTGCATCCTTATCTGCCATCTGGGCATTGCTAGGGTCAGTAATTCCCTATACTGGTGGAAGCACAGATGGATTTGGGGAATTAGGGCTTCACACAGATTGTGATGTATATTCCCTTAAAATAGGAGCTTTTGTTTTTAAACAAATTCAGTACCTCCTCCTCTGCTTGGTTACAAAGACCCTTTTCCAATATCCAATCACATATCCATGTAATCCTTTTGTTATTGCAGCTTCAGTAACTACCTCACTGACAGAAATTAAAGCAAACCTTTTTCTAGAAATGTTGGGCAGGGAGTCAGCTTCACCAACTCACTGAGGCACTGGGCTGGAAGCCTTTTGTACAGTGTCTGGCTTGACTGTACTATTTTTGCCCTTTTCCTATTATTTCCTCATGATTTGCTCCTCTGACTCCTTCTTTGGATCTCTGGAAAGTGCTTGAACCT
>NW_020928467.1:0-988 GCF_003984885.1 Neopelma chrysocephalum | reverse complement strand
AGGTTCAAGCACTTTCCAGAGATCCAAAGAAGGAGTCAGAGGAGCAAATCATGAGGAAATAATAGGAAAAGGGCAAAAATAGTACAGTCAAGCCAGACACTGTACAAAAGGCTTCCAGCCCAGTGCCTCAGTGAGTTGGTGAAGCTGACTCCCTGCCCAACATTTCTAGAAAAAGGTTTGCTTTAATTTCTGTCAGTGAGGTAGTTACTGAAGCTGCAATAACAAAAGGATTACATGGATATGTGATTGGATATTGGAAAAGGGTCTTTGTAACCAAGCAGAGGAGGAGGTACTGAATTTGTTTAAAAACAAAAGCTCCTATTTTAAGGGAATATACATCACAATCTGTGTGAAGCCCTAATTCCCCAAATCCATCTGTGCTTCCACCAGTATAGGGAATTACTGACCCTAGCAATGCCCAGATGGCAGATAAGGATGCAGAAAAGGATTGCTTATTTTATTAACTCTAGATACCTGGGGGAGGGGCGAAGCCCACCATTTCGGATTGGGGGCACAGGAAATACACTACGACAATTAAATCCAATTAAAATATCTTTCACAAGAAATCGTGACAGAATGAAGCTTCTGATATCTTTTTCTCTGATGTGGCAAAAGCATGTCTGTAAAGCTGAAGGAGGGAGTCCTGCCTCACAAATGGAAGAAGATGAATTAACAGATTTTGCAGCTGGGGTTGGAGGGAGAGAAATCTCTCCTTTGTGATATTTATCTGGGAGCTGAGGATTTTCATGGAGTCTAATTCTCAGAGTCTAATTTAAATGCTTAGTCTTTCTGTATGGAGACACAAAAGCTTCTGCATATCATAGAATCATAGAATCCTATGATTCTATATGGGCTTGGAGTCTGCTGAGGAGGACTTTTAGAGTGTACTGGGAACATCAGTTCCCAGTAACGGTTCTCATGAGATATGAACAGCTTGAACATGAATATCCTGCAAGGTCTTTCGAGGTCCTCCATTCCATTTTTAGGA
>NW_020928466.1:0-1174 GCF_003984885.1 Neopelma chrysocephalum | reverse complement strand
TGAATATCCTGCAAGGTCTTTCGAGGTCCTCCATTCCATTTTTAGGAAAAAGAGCTGGAAGTCATGTACACCTGAGACTACAGGTCCCATTTACTACAACAAACACAAAGATTATATCACCTGCCAGCATTTATATGGAATAGCATATCTGCAACTGTGTGTAATGAAACACTTTGGTACATCTAAAAATTAATCTTTTCACACATAAACCTGCTTTCCTATTCTTTTAACCATTTTATTTTCCAGTAATTGGAAAACTGTATGAATCACTGGTGCGAATTTTGCAGTTTTGCCATTGACAAGACAGATCCAAAGCTGTTTCATCAGGCTAAAAATGATTTACTATTCACTGACACTGTGTTTGGAAAATAATGTTAAACAAATGTTTTCTCTTATTTTTTTATAATTGTTTCAGTGGTAGAAAATAAAAGAAATTATGCCAGTCATAATTTGTGATCTTCATGAAAGTGACTTTTGAGTAAGAGGAAGATGCAGACACACCATGTCTTCTAAAATCAATAAAGGGACACAAAGGCTAGAAATTAAAATAAAATTTAAAAAACCAGGGGGTAAGGTAGCGTGTAAAACAAAATGTATTGTAAAGCTGTACTTTCCATTTGGTAGCCTCTGAAATGAACCCATGGTATTCTCCCAATACAGTTTAAAATGAGCCAGGCCACATTAAGTTTATAACATACATCAACACATAAAAAGGCTCTTACAAAAACATCAGGGAGTGAATAGGGGAGTACTTATTTACCCACCAGAGAAAACCAAAGCACCACAGAAATGTTAGCAGTAAAGTGATTGAAGTATCCGTCATTTTATGAGGGGGAATATCAGTGATGGGATGAAGAATCCAAATGAGACTGAATCTCATTGCTGTGGTGATTTTATTTTTTAAATAGCATATCCAGTCTTCACTTACTGTGATTTTTCCTAACATATCTGCCCTAGAACCATTACTTTAGGGATGAGTGACACTTGGTAGAAACCAGCACCCTGTATTAAGATTTGGGTTTAACCAGTCAAAACAAGGCAGATTGGACCATGTAAATCTCTTCAGTGATTACAAGTTCTGCTGCTGCAGGATGGATGCCAAATGTTTGTTAGGATTGTGCTCTGTGAATACTTTAGGGTAGCATTTGCCTGATGGATTCCACAAAAAAAAAAA
>NW_020928465.1:0-1174 GCF_003984885.1 Neopelma chrysocephalum | reverse complement strand
TTTTTTTTTTTGTGGAATCCATCAGGCAAATGCTACCCTAAAGTATTCACAGAGCACAATCCTAACAAACATTTGGCATCCATCCTGCAGCAGCAGAACTTGTAATCACTGAAGAGATTTACATGGTCCAATCTGCCTTGTTTTGACTGGTTAAACCCAAATCTTAATACAGGGTGCTGGTTTCTACCAAGTGTCACTCATCCCTAAAGTAATGGTTCTAGGGCAGATATGTTAGGAAAAATCACAGTAAGTGAAGACTGGATATGCTATTTAAAAAATAAAATCACCACAGCAATGAGATTCAGTCTCATTTGGATTCTTCATCCCATCACTGATATTCCCCCTCATAAAATGACGGATACTTCAATCACTTTACTGCTAACATTTCTGTGGTGCTTTGGTTTTCTCTGGTGGGTAAATAAGTACTCCCCTATTCACTCCCTGATGTTTTTGTAAGAGCCTTTTTATGTGTTGATGTATGTTATAAACTTAATGTGGCCTGGCTCATTTTAAACTGTATTGGGAGAATACCATGGGTTCATTTCAGAGGCTACCAAATGGAAAGTACAGCTTTACAATACATTTTGTTTTACACGCTACCTTACCCCCTGGTTTTTTAAATTTTATTTTAATTTCTAGCCTTTGTGTCCCTTTATTGATTTTAGAAGACATGGTGTGTCTGCATCTTCCTCTTACTCAAAAGTCACTTTCATGAAGATCACAAATTATGACTGGCATAATTTCTTTTATTTTCTACCACTGAAACAATTATAAAAAAATAAGAGAAAACATTTGTTTAACATTATTTTCCAAACACAGTGTCAGTGAATAGTAAATCATTTTTAGCCTGATGAAACAGCTTTGGATCTGTCTTGTCAATGGCAAAACTGCAAAATTTACACCAGTGATTCATACAGTTTTCCAATTACTGGAAAATAAAATGGTTAAAAGAATAGGAAAGCAGGTTTATGTGTGAAAAGATTAATTTTTAGATGTACCAAAGTGTTTCATTACACACAGTTGCAGATATGCTATTCCATATAAATGCTGGCAGGTGATATAATCTTTGTGTTTGTTGTAGTAAATGGGACCTGTAGTCTCAGGTGTACATGACTTCCAGCTCTTTTTCCTAAAAATGGAATGGAGGACCTCGAAAGACCTTGCAGGATATTCA
>NW_020928464.1:332-564 GCF_003984885.1 Neopelma chrysocephalum | reverse complement strand
GTTATTTTTTTTTCTTTCCCTGGGTCTTGGATTTAAATCTGAATTCACAAGTCAGAAGAGACTTGTAGACATAGCCCAGGAAGAAAGGTGAGCTATTAAACCAAGGAAGTTTGTTATGATTTGCTGACTGTCTTGGTCAGGAAATTTTTGCCTTTTCACCCAAAACATTAGGCATGTAATTTTCAGTTGGTGGAAAAGAAGGTGCAGAGAATGCTCAGAGGCTTCAAAATGC
>NW_020928464.1:0-232 GCF_003984885.1 Neopelma chrysocephalum | reverse complement strand
GTTATTTTTTTTTCTTTCCCTGGGTCTTGGATTTAAATCTGAATTCACAAGTCAGAAGAGACTTGTAGACATAGCCCAGGAAGAAAGGTGAGCTATTAAACCAAGGAAGTTTGTTATGATTTGCTGACTGTCTTGGTCAGGAAATTTTTGCCTTTTCACCCAAAACATTAGGCATGTAATTTTCAGTTGGTGGAAAAGAAGGTGCAGAGAATGCTCAGAGGCTTCAAAATGC
>NW_020928463.1:0-1656 GCF_003984885.1 Neopelma chrysocephalum | reverse complement strand
GTGTGTCCAGATGAGTTAAAAAGCATACTCAAAAGTAAAATTTGTCCATCTATGCAGAAAGATTACATAAAGCAGCTTTACAGAGTTAGTATAGCTATCCTGTAACCAGTGATGTTTGGCTATAATTGAAGAAATGAGATAAAGACGGAAAACTTTATACAATTCAAATGAATGTATTTCTGTGAGGAACTATTAGTTATTTCATTTGAATTGTATAAAGTTTTCCGTCTTTATCTCATTTCTTCAATTATAGCCAAACATCACTGGTTACAGGATAGCTATACTAACTCTGTAAAGCTGCTTTATGTAATCTTTCTGCATAGATGGACAAATTTTACTTTTGAGTATGCTTTTTAACTCATCTGGACACACATTCATTTCTGCATCCTTATGCTGCTATCATTAAACTATGGCAAAAAAGGTAAAGAAATGAAAGCCCTTCTTTGATTACGAACAATGGATGGATGTGCACAGCTGCAGTTGAAATGCAAACATCTGAGACTGACTGGAACTATCAGCACAAGTGGAAAAGAGCAGAGTTACACAGTATGAACACACAGCATCTGCAGCAAAATTTGGCCTGCAGTCTGTGAAGTTAATTGTTATCCCAAAATTATTCAGTAATGTCCACTATTGTTTTTTCATGGTATACTTACTATGTGCAGACAAAGCTTTGACTAAAGTCTGGAATGATGCTACTAGCATGAAGACATTGCCCTTGTCAACAGCTGAATTCCCGTTATATCCCCATTACTAACACGGGCCTCATCTCTGACAGTCAGGTCTGTTGCGTCTTTTTTTCCTTCACCCCTTTCCTTTCTCTTTATTTTCAGGTGCATACAGACTGAAGATGAAAAGATACTGAAGTCTATGAAATCTTGTATTAATGAAACACTCACCTGTGCCTCATGTGTTAAAACCAGCTCTATCAACTGGCCAAAATACTGGGCAACGGTGGTGAGTGTTTCATTAATACAAGATTTCATAGACTTCAGTATCTTTTCATCTTCAGTCTGTATGCACCTGAAAATAAAGAGAAAGGAAAGGGGTGAAGGAAAAAAAGACGCAACAGACCTGACTGTCAGAGACGAGGCCCGTGTTAGTAATGGGGATATAACGGGAATTCAGCTGTTGACAAGGGCAATGTCTTCATGCTAGTAGCATCATTCCAGACTTTAGTCAAAGCTTTGTCTGCACATAGTAAGTATACCATGAAAAAACAATAGTGGACATTACTGAATAATTTTGGGATAACAATTAACTTCACAGACTGCAGGCCAAATTTTGCTGCAGATGCTGTGTGTTCATACTGTGTAACTCTGCTCTTTTCCACTTGTGCTGATAGTTCCAGTCAGTCTCAGATGTTTGCATTTCAACTGCAGCTGTGCACATCCATCCATTGTTCGTAATCAAAGAAGGGCTTTCATTTCTTTACCTTTTTTGCCATAGTTTAATGATAGCAGCATAAGGATGCAGAAATGAATGTGTGTCCAGATGAGTTAAAAAGCATACTCAAAAGTAAAATTTGTCCATCTATGCAGAAAGATTACATAAAGCAGCTTTACAGAGTTAGTATAGCTATCCTGTAACCAGTGATGTTTGGCTATAATTGAAGAAATGAGATAAAGACGGAAAACTTTATACAATTCAAATGAA
>NW_020928462.1:0-3421 GCF_003984885.1 Neopelma chrysocephalum | reverse complement strand
AGCGAAAGCCGCGCTGTACCAGCACTCGCCACTCAGAGGGAGAATTGGCGAGTTGGGTTTGGTTTTGGTTTATATTGTTGTGTTATTGTGACTCTGATTTTGAATCTAAACTGTGTGTGTGTGAGTCAGTATGATGCCATTTAAAACCTTTAGGGCACTATCTTGTGCAGAAAACGATATCCCTAGCGATTCTCCGCTTGGTTGCTTGTTGAAACATTGGCAGGAGGGAAATTTTGGACAACAGTTTAGCAGGAAACAATTGATTGATTATTGTAATCATATATGGCCTCAATATGAGACAGAAGGAATGCAGTGGCCTAGGAATGGTACTTTGACCCCAGAAATTATAACCCCCTTAATGCAATATTTACGAGAGAATGAGATGTGGGATGAAATACCGTATCTAGATCTGTTTTATTATTTAAAACGAAAGACAGAGTGGCAAAAGGAATGTGGTATGTTGATAGTGAAAGAACTGGATGATAAATGCCTAGGATGTCAAGAGCGGAAAATACGGTTTTCAGAACCAGAGGAAGATGTGTCTTTGTTGGTCTCCCCCAACATAACTTCAAGTGCGCCCCCGGGAGATAGCCTCCCTTCACGTGTGAGGGCACCATCACCTACCATGCCCCCGTTAGAATCGTCCTCGGATGAGGAAGAAATGAGAGGGCGAAAATGTGATTTTGATAGAACTCCGCTAGCAGAACGGACTCGGAGGGGGCGAAAAGAAAGGGGAAGGAGTAGAGAAAGGAGATGGGTAAGGAGAGGGGAGACAGACGTTTCACCCTCACCCCCTCGATTGATGGCTCCTTTGCGGGAAGCAGTTGCGGATGGGGGAAAGGTCATGATAAAAGTTCCCTTTTCAGCTAATGATTTATTAATCTGGAAACAGTCAGCTGGAACATATAGAGAAAATCCGGAACGGGTGGCTCGCATTATAAAAATGGTTATAAAAACCCAAAACCCGGATTGGAATGATTTACAGGTATTGTTAGATAGAATTCTGGATTCAACAGAAAAAGAAATGGTATTAAGGGTAATGGTGGAAAGAGCGAGAGAAAGAATTCGAACTCTGCCCCGGTCGGCGCGGGGAACAGTAAATGATTTTGTGCCGCGGGAAGATCCGGAGTGGGATCCAAATGTGTCTGGAGATTATAAAAAGTTAAAAGTTTACCAGGAATTATTGATAGAGGGAGTACGGAGTGGGATACCAAAAACGCTAAATTGGTCAAAGTTATACTCAGTAAGGCAGGATAAGGGGGAATCTCCCTCCGCCTTTTTAGAGAGGTTAAAAGAAACAGCTCGGAAATATACGGATTTAGATGTTGAAGATGAACCAGGAAAAATGCAATTAGCATTTATCTTTATAGGACAATCACAAGAAGTATGTCAAAATATTACTAGCTCCACAACCATGGAAGAGTGGCAAACAATTTGGGGACCCGGCCTACTAGAGACTTATAGTTACATCGGAGAGGTACAGTGGTGTATTCACTGGAAAGGGAAAAAGAATCAAACTTATTCTGCAGGAAATAGAGGAAATCATAACTGGAGGACAGAAACACGTACAAAGGAAAATTGGAATTGTACCAAGGTATACAATTGTGACACATCTGATGATGAAATAGGACTAATACCAGTCAGGACCCTTTTGCAGTTAGGATGTGAATGTCGGGGATATAATCATACTATTAAGGGATCTGTGAAGAATATTGATTGCCGTACCACCACAGTTAGGAGCCCAGGAAATTTGGTGTGGGTAATGGGACATGGCCAGTGGACCACCCACATGCCAATAGATGGTCCGGTTGTACCTGTCACACTAGGGATACCTACTCTTTGTCCACTCTGGAAGCAGGATAAGTTAACATCAGTAGAAATACAACCACGAAGAAAAAGAGAAATTAGTGAAAATATTGATGACTTAGGGTTGGGAGATTGGCATGAACCATCAGCGGGAGTTAAATTTGGGTGGGTATTAGAATCTTTGTTTGCGCCTATCTCGACTTATCGAAATAGAGAAATGTTGTTCAAATTAATGGGCCAAACCGAAAGATTGGCTGCTGTGACTAAGAAAGGATTTAAAGACTTAAATTTGCAATTGCAAGCCACTACCAGAATGACAGTACAGAATCGAATGGCTTTAGATTTAATCCTATTAAAGGAACACGGAGTCTGCGGATACCTGCATGCAAAAGATGAGCATTGTTGTGTACACATCCCAAATGTCACTCAGGAAGTAGAAAAAGATATTAGTCAATTGGAACAAATTGATGAGAATGTTCATGAACTACAAAAGGAAGCAGAACACAATTGGATAGGAGAATTATTCAACTCCCTGGGTCTTCATGTGTCAGGATGGATATCTTCTGTTATCCAGTACGGAATATTGATTGTAATAATTATTGTCATAGCCATAACTGTTTATAAGTGTCTTTTAGGAATGATTGTAAAAGAAGGTCAACATACGAGACGCATCATGAAAGCTATAACAAGAAAAGAAGTAATCTCACCACACGAAGAACCATCTCCCACTCATCAAGAAACGAGAGCCTGAGGTGATTTGAGCATCCTTGCAGATTGGAAGATTGAAGGATGCTCAAAAGGGGGGACATGTTGCAGAGCAATTTAAATTAGCAGTAGAATAGCTAAGGCTTAGTAGAAGAGTAGGCCTAGAGAGCAATACTCCAAAGTAGTAAGTTAGCAACCTTGTTTGTGAAGTGGAAACAATAATTAAAGAATCTAGTCAAGCATGTATATAATGATTTGTTACCTTGGATGTGGTGAGGGTCTGTTAAACAGTTACTAGGGATAAGACAGCTTGAGTAGATTTATGATTAGAGTAGTTGATTGTCAATTGTTAGCAGTATGAGCTCGTTTGTAACTGAATGAAACTGTTCTGCTGTGGAACTGCACGTACTAATTTTGCCGTGGAAACCAAATGTAAACTTGTTTGTGTATAAAAGCTGAACTGAAAATGAGGGTCTTTGGAATCCTGACTTGGGACGTGAGTCCTCAGGTTCCCGGGGCCCCGAATAAAGCACCGCATAAACCGGCACTCTGTTGGTTTGTGTCTTTGTTTACGGGCAACAGTTTTCTGGCGACCCAGATGGGACTCCAGGGGTAGCTGGGGCGGCTCACGAGCTGATCCACTCCATGCCGGCAACCAGGTGATTTCTGGGGAGACATTGACCCGTGCCTGACCCCGCGCCCGCCGGACAACCATCCAGGTAAGCCCGGAGGTGCTTTATTCCTTTTAGGTTTGTTGGTTGGGAGCCTGCCTATAAGACGGGACCGTGAGTTTCCCGCTGGGTTGGGCTAAAAGGTACCTTGGTTGGGAAGCCTAGGCGCTGGTCGTAAGACGCAGCGAAAGCCGCGCTGTACCAGCACTCGCCACTCAGAGGGAGAATTGGCGAGTTGG
>NW_020928461.1:0-434 GCF_003984885.1 Neopelma chrysocephalum | reverse complement strand
TCCTAGTAAGAAACTATCATAACTACACTGACACATCAAAACCACATCAAAAGGCAGTCAGGAAGATGGCTTCAACAGCACTTCTCTCAGTTGCATGCCAAGTACCCTTGGGATTACAGACACTCAAGTATGAACTGAGGAGAAAGATTAGGCAAGAAGTGCTAGATCAATAAAAACCTCAGACCTAGCAGAGTCACCATCCACAGGCATTTGAAAGGATAAGGGATTGGCTGGATGGTGACTCTGCTAGGTCTGAGGTTTTTATTGATCTAGCACTTCTTGCCTAATCTTTCTCCTCAGTTCATACTTGAGTGTCTGTAATCCCAAGGGTACTTGGCATGCAACTGAGAGAAGTGCTGTTGAAGCCATCTTCCTGACTGCCTTTTGATGTGGTTTTGATGTGTCAGTGTAGTTATGATAGTTTCTTACTAGGA
>NW_020928460.1:0-5445 GCF_003984885.1 Neopelma chrysocephalum | reverse complement strand
TGAATTGAGTTCATTTTGCCTTGCTGGTTAACTTTTAAACCAGCACATTTTTGGCGCCCAACGTGGGGCAGAGAGAGAGAAGTCAGAATCACAATTTCATTTTAAGCATCTGTGTATTTGGATACAGAAACTCCCCGATCAACATGTTGTTTGGTGCATTCACGTGGGTGTTTTATCTGAGCATGTTCATATTTCCACAAATGGGGTACTATTTGCCTATTTTAATGCTCTCTTTAAGACCAGGGAGAGGGATCCAAATTGCTTTACTAGTATACTATGTTTATGTCATCATAACCTCAGAAGCAATGAGTTTCATTGTAAATGTGTATTCAGTCCTGTTTACCTGTCCTGGTTTAGGTTGCTACCTCTGGGGCCTCATTAAAAATTGCACCCAGCCCTTTGGGGGAACAGTGGGGAATGGTGGTTTCCAGCCTCTCACCTCCTTCTTTCCCTTCAGACCTGGTACAACAGTTTTTGAAAATATTGATTTTCCTTTTGATGCTAAGGACGGCATAATGTTATTGTTAGTGTTGCTCTGTCTGCTGCTCTGTCTGCTCTGTACTGTTTACACCATGCTTAGGGTCAGAACAGGGCCTTCTAGGGAGGCTGTTTGGACGCCTGTCCTGGGAATGGATAACGCTGAGTGGCACGGGAAGTGGGAGGACATCGGCCAGTATTTGGAGAAGTTTTCTCCTCCCATGATCTGGAAATTCACCCCTGAACAACTGCAGGATCCTGTCAGCATGATAAAACTGGTAAAGGAAAAATGCTCTGGCAGCTCCAGAGATGGTCAGCTCACAGCAACCTGCTGGGCCCTGGCCACTGCTTACCGGGCACTGCTTGACATGGTACAGCACTGCCAGGGGGAGGAGAGAAGGAGCAAATCAACTGGCACCACGTCCACACAAACTACAGCTGAGTCGGAGGGAGTAAGAAATAAATCAACTGGCACCATGCCCACACAAACCATCGAGGAGCCAGAAGGACAACAGAAACCAATAGCAGTCGCCCCTGTCCAGAAAAGGAAATCGAAGACCAAATCAGTTCGCATAGCAAATGATGACAAAGAGGCAGGACCTTCACATCCACCGGAGGAGACAGAGCCAGAAATAATCACTCGGTCCCTATCCCTGGGTGAGCTACGTGAGCTCCGGAGAGAGTTCACACGGCAGGCGAACGAGTCCATCCTGACCTGGCTGCTCCGAATCTGGGATGGCGCCGCTAACGACACAATTCTAGATGGAAGTGAAGCAAGGCAACTGGGATCCCTGTCTCGAGATGTCGTCATTGATCAGGGGATTGAAAGGAGGCAGGAAACTCTCAGCCTCTGGCGGCGAC
The DNA here is from genome assembly GCF_003984885.1 of Neopelma chrysocephalum. Lineage (NCBI taxonomy): Eukaryota > Metazoa > Chordata > Aves > Passeriformes > Pipridae > Neopelma > Neopelma chrysocephalum. The sequence continues at coordinate 4,107 of NW_020928460.1, read as the reverse complement.
TGTTGTCCAGTGTAAGGGAGAGATACCTTTGCAAGGAGGACCTCCACGTACAGCAAGGACAGTGGAACACGATGGAACAAGGTATCCGGTGCTTGAGAGAATTGGCTGTACTGGAGATAATCTTTTCAGAGGACGAAAGATTTCCTAAAAGTCCAGATGGTGTACAGTGCACATCCCAGATGTGGTTGAAGTTTGCACGACTCGGGCCAGAAATGTATTCCCGCTACCTAGCAACGCTGCAATGGAGGGAGGGAGAGGACAAGGTTGGTGCATTGGTCAGCAAACTCAGGATTTATGAAGACACTGTCACCGCCCCATTACGAGCCCACGTCTCATCGGTGGAAACCAAACTGGCTGAACATGTTCGAAGCCTGGAAGAGAAGATTGAAGAAGGACACCAGAGGCTAAGAGAAGAAATTAAGGAAGGGATCTTCCATACCTCGCCAGGACAAACAAGGGTCTCTGCTATCAGGAGCCAGCGTCCCCCAGCTAAGGAGAGAGGGTACACTCCACGTGGCAATCTATGGTTTTACCTCCAAGAGCACGGAGAAGATATGAGGAAGTGGGATGGGAAACCCACCTCTTCCTTAGCAGCCCGGGTACGTGAATTGAAAAGAGGGACAAGTACCACAAGGAACTCTTCGAGGATGAATGCTGCTCCAGTCTCTCGTAGGCAAGACTCCAGACGGCCCAGGAATGATGACATGTCTGATCCTCTTGAAGGGACTTCCAGGTCATACTTACAAGAAGAGCGCAACGAGTACCATGACCAGGACTAGGGGTGCCCTGCCTCTAGCCAGGTAGAGGAGAGGGACAATCGAGTCTATTGGACAGTGTGGATTCTGTGGCCTGGCACATCAGAGCCACAAAGATATAAGGCTTTAGTTGACACCGGCGCACAATGTACTTTGATACCATCAAGATACATAGGGGCAGAATCCATCTCTATTTCTGGGGTGACAGGGGGATCCCAACAGCTGACTGTACTGGAAGCTGAAGTGAGCCTGACTGGGAAGGAATGGCACAGACACCCCATCGTGACTGGTCCAGAGGCCCCGTGCATCCTTGGCATAGATTACCTGAGGAGTGGGTATTTCAAAGACCCAAAAGGACTTCGTTGGGCGTTTGGCATAGCTACTGTGGAGGCAGAGGAAATTAGACAGTTGAACACCTTGCCTGGCCTCTCAGAGGACCCCTCTGCTGTGGGACTGCTGAAGGTTGAAGAACAGTTGGTACCGATAGCCACAGCAACCGTGCACCGTCGGCAATACCGCACCGACCGAGACTCTGTGACTCCCATACATAAGATGATCCGTGAACTGGAGACCCAGGGGGTGGTCAGCAAGACTCACTCACCCTTTAATAGCCCTATATGGCCAGTGCGTAAGTCCAGCGGAGAGTGGAGGCTGACGGTGGATTACCGTGGACTCAATGAAGTCACACCACCCCTGAGTGCTGCTGTGCCGGACATGCTGGAGCTCCAGTACGAGCTGGAGTCCAAGGCAGCCAAGTGGTATGCCACCATTGACATTGCCAACGCCTTCTTCTCCATTCCTTTGGCAGCGGAGTGCAGGCCACAATTTGCTTTCACTTGGAGAGGTGTGCAGTACACCTGGAATCGACTGCCTCAGGGGTGGAAACACAGTCCCAGCATTTGCCATGGACTGATCCAGACTGCACTGGAAAAGGGCGAGGCTCCAGAACATCTACAGTACATTGATGACATCATTGTATGGGGGAACACAGCGGGGGAAGTCTTCGAGAAAGGAGAGAAGATAATCCAGATCCTCCTAAGAGCTGGTTTTGCCATTAAACGAAGTAAGGTCAAGGAACCTGCTCAGGAAATTCAGTTCTTAGGAGTGAAGTGGCAAGATGGACGTCGCCTAATTCCAACGGAGGTAATTAACAAAATAGCAGCCATGTCCCCACCAACCACCAAGAAGGAAACACAGGCTTTCCTAGGCGCTGTGGGCTTTTGGAGGATGCATATCCCCGAGTACAGTCAAATTGTAAGCCCTCTCTACCTTGTGACACGGAAGAAAAATGATTTCCAGTGGGGCCCTGAACAACAACAGGCCTTTGAACAAATCAAACAGGAGATTGCCCATGCGGTAGCCCTTGGGCCAGTAAGGACAGGACAGGACGTGAAGAACGTGCTCTACACTGCAGCCGGGAAGAATGGCCCTTCTTGGAGCCTCTGGCAGAAAGTGCCTGGGGAGACCCGAGGACGACCGCTGGGATTCTGGAGTCGGGGATACAAAGGATCTGAAGCCAGCTATACACCAACTGAGAAAGAGATCCTGGCTGCTTATGAAGGACTTCGAGCTGCCTCAGAAGTGATCGGCACCGAAGCGCAGCTTCTCCTGGCACCCCGACTACCAGTGCTGGGCTGGATGTTCAAGGGGAGAGTTCCTTCTACACATCACGCCACCGATGCCACATGGAGTAAGTGGATCACTCTGATCACACAACGAACCCGGATAGGGAATCCTAATCGCCCTGGGATTCCGGAAATTATCACCAATTGGCCCGAAGGTGAGAGTTTCGGACTATCCTCTGAAGAAGAGGAGCAGGTGACACGGGCTGAGGAGGCCCCACCATATGACAAGCTACCAGCAGATGAAAGGCGATATGCACTCTTCACGGATGGCTCCTGCCGCATTGTAGGGACAAACCGAAAATGGAAGGCAGCTGTGTGGAGTCCCACACGGCGAGTTGCAGAAGCGACCGAAGGACAAGGTGGGTCAAGTCAGTTTGCAGAGCTTAAAGCCGTTCAGTTGGCTTTGGATATAGCTGAACGAGAGAAGTGGCCAAGACTCTATATCTACACTGACTCATGGATGGTGGCCAATGCTCTGTGGGGATGGCTAGAGCGATGGAGAAAGGCCAGCTGGCAGCGCCAAGGGAAACCCATCTGGGCGGCGGAGATGTGGCAGGACATCGCTGGCCGGGTAGAGAAGCTGAGTGTGAAGGTCAGTCACGTAGACGCTCACGTACGCAAGAAACGGGCTAATGAGGAGCATCGCAACAACGAGCAGGCGGACCGAGCTGCCAGGATTAAAGTCTCTCAGGTGGATCTGGATTGGCAGCACAAAGGAGAATTATTTCTGGCTCGATGGGCCCATGACGCCTCCGGTCACCAGGGGAGAGATGCAACATACAGATGGGCTCAGGACCGAGGGGTGGACTTAACCAAGGACATTGTCTCACAGGTCATCCATGGCTGTGAGACATGTGCTGCCATCAAGCAGGCCAAGCGGGTGAAGCCTCTATGGTATGGTGGACGGTGGTCAAAGTACAGGTATGGGGAAGCCTGGCAAGTCGACTACATCACGCTCCCCAAAACCCGCCAGGGCAAGCGCTACGTACTGACCATGGTAGAAGGAAGTACTGGATGGCTGGAGACATACCCCGTACCTCATGCCACTGCCCGGAATACCATCCTGGGCCTTGAAAAACAAGTCCTGTGGCGACACGGCACCCCGGAGAGAATTGAGTCTGATAATGGGACCCATTTCAAGAATGGCCTCGTAGACACCTGGGCCAGAGAGCACGGCATTGAGTGGGTGTATCATATCCCCTACCAGCTGCTGGAAAAGTTGAACGGTGCAACGGACTGCTGAAAACCACCCTGAAGGCACTGTGTGGGGAGACTCTCAAACACTGGGAGCTGCATTTAGCAAAGGCCACCTGGTTGGTCAACACGCGAGGCTCCATTAATCGAGCTGGCCCTGCCCAATCAGAACCTTTGCATGCTGTAGATGGAGATAAAGTCCCCGTGGTGCATATGAGAGGTATGTTAGGGAAGACTGTTTGAATTAGTCCCACCTCAAGCAAAGGCAAACCCATCCGAGGGATTGTTTTTGCTCAAGGACCTGGTTTCACCTGGTGGGTAATGCAAAAAGATGGGGAGACACGTTGTGTACCACAAGGGGACCTAATTTTGAGTGAGAATGGTCCGTAATGTTTCATTGTACATATGTGTATATAGTTTTAAAGAGACATAGTTTTTAAGGGGGTTAATTTGGGCATGACATGGATGGCATAGAATAAGGGGTGGATAATGTCCTGGTTAGAACGGCTGGGACCAATTCATCCCTGGATGGG
>NW_020928459.1:0-638 GCF_003984885.1 Neopelma chrysocephalum | reverse complement strand
ATAATGTCCTGGTTAGAACGGCTGGGACCAATTCATCCCTGGATGGGTGTAACCCAAAACTGTGTATTCTATAGCCTCCATGCCATTTCCCAAAAACTGCTGTCAGTAGAGGCCTGCAAGGTGGGAAGATGTTCCTGTACCCTTTTATGGAATTCCCCGCTCTGATAAGAGGGACTGAGCATCCACATGCCCTTTTATGGAATTCCCTACTCTGAGGGAGGGACTGAGCACTCCCGCCTGAACTGGAGAGTATATAACTGGGAGTTTCAGAGCCTTGGGGCTCTCTCGTGGGACCCAGAGGAAGACAGCAGACCACCGCTGCTCCCAACCAGGCTGAGACCACCACCCTCAACTGGACTGCAATCACCACTTCTGACCAGACTGCAGCAGCTCTCCCACCAGCAGGTTTATCCCGTCTCCCTTTGCTTTGGACTCGGGGGGGTGGGCCAAGGTACACCACTTTTGTTCATACCCCAGGGTCCTGGGTTTGTACATTTGGGTTTTGTGGGTTAAAACCAATTGTCTGTCTGTATAATTGTACTTATTGCATTATTTTAATAAATTGTTATTCTGACTTATAAATCTCTCTTTTGAATTGAGTTCATTTTGCCTTGCTGGTTAACTTTTAAACCAGCACA
>NW_020928458.1:0-312 GCF_003984885.1 Neopelma chrysocephalum | reverse complement strand
GGGTCTCAGCACCTTAATTCCTTGGATCTCAGTACTTTAATTCCTTGTGTTTGAGCACCCTAAATCCATGGGTTTGAGCACCCTAATTCCTTGGGTCTCAGCACCTTAATTCCTTGGGTTTGAGCACCCTAAATCCTTGGGTTTGAGCACCTTAATTCCTTGGGTTTGAGCACCCTAATTCCTTGGGTTGAGCACCTTAATTCCTTGGGTTTGAGCACCCTAATTCCTTGGGTTTGAGCATCTTAATTCCTTGGGTTGAGCACCCTAATTCCTTGGGTCTCAGCACCTTAATTCCTTGGATCTCAGTACTTT
>NW_020928457.1:0-441 GCF_003984885.1 Neopelma chrysocephalum | reverse complement strand
CTGTGAGGGGAAGAGGAATTAGACATCTTTTAAAGTTTGAAGTCACTGATCAAAATTTATCATTCCACTGCGCATTCATCTGTCCGTGACTGCCTTGAATTACTTGGCAAAGGTAAATGAGCCCAGAAAAGAGGGGAAACAATCAAAAGATGTATGTGATTTTTGCTGGATTTTTGAGGTTTGGGTTGGGTTTTTTTCCCTCCTATTCATAAAGATTTCCTTGAACTTCCACCCTATATGTTGTGAAATGACATCTCCAAACTCTCAAAAATCCAGCAAAAATCACATACATCTTTTGATTGTTTCCCCTCTTTTCTGGGCTCATTTACCTTTGCCAAGTAATTCAAGGCAGTCACGGACAGATGAATGCGCAGTGGAATGATAAATTTTGATCAGTGACTTCAAACTTTAAAAGATGTCTAATTCCTCTTCCCCTCACAG
>NW_020928456.1:0-823 GCF_003984885.1 Neopelma chrysocephalum | reverse complement strand
AAAGCAGCTGGATTTATTGAATTAATAACTGCTCCATTTGGGGTGTTTTGTTTTCCCATGACCGTGAAATCTGGCTATAATGTTAGCAAAGTGTAAGACACGTCTCCTTCACCAAACAAGGTAGTGTCTTTTTTTGTTATTATATGGTGCTTAATCCATAAGGCAGAAAATAATTGGAAAACTGTACCTTTGGGGGAATGAAATGATGAAATGTTTCTTGGTAAACAGAGTTAAGACAAAGGAGATAAGCACATAAAAATGAGGTGGGTGATACACACATGCTGAATGTGATTATGAAGACATTGGTACCAGTCCTCAAATTAATCTCTTTGGTTGTAATGCTTAGTAGTGGTCTCATGAAATCCAGAACCTTCAGAAGAAAAATTTGGTCCAATGCACAGAAATTATTTATCCAACCACTACCACTAGCATTTCCACACTGTTTAAAATACATCAGGGGATTTAATGAGACCACTACTAAGCATTACAACCAAAGAGATTAATTTGAGGACTGGTACCAATGTCTTCATAATCACATTCAGCATGTGTGTATCACCCACCTCATTTTTATGTGCTTATCTCCTTTGTCTTAACTCTGTTTACCAAGAAACATTTCATCATTTCATTCCCCCAAAGGTACAGTTTTCCAATTATTTTCTGCCTTATGGATTAAGCACCATATAATAACAAAAAAAGACACTACCTTGTTTGGTGAAGGAGACGTGTCTTACACTTTGCTAACATTATAGCCAGATTTCACGGTCATGGGAAAACAAAACACCCCAAATGGAGCAGTTATTAATTCAATAAATCCAGCTGCTTT
>NW_020928455.1:0-488 GCF_003984885.1 Neopelma chrysocephalum | reverse complement strand
CAGAGCTATAATGTTTAACCTCTACAGCTGAAGCATGTTAACAAGTAGGTATGTGACTGGAGAATTAATTACTGCAAAGACTGGCTCTTTCTTCCAGTGCCCCCTTGCAGCTGGGATACCCAGCTGACAGTTCAGTGATTGAATCAGGAGGGGAACACTGGGAAAGCATTCTTACAGAGAGGCCATACATTCTAAACTAGCATCCTACTGTCATCCAACACTAGAGCCGTTACAGAGATCACCAGCCCACAAATGTCAGAGAAGGCTAAGTTAGAAGACAGTAGGATGCTAGTTTAGAATGTATGGCCTCTCTGTAAGAATGCTTTCCCAGTGTTCCCCTCCTGATTCAATCACTGAACTGTCAGCTGGGTATCCCAGCTGCAAGGGGGCACTGGAAGAAAGAGCCAGTCTTTGCAGTAATTAATTCTCCAGTCACATACCTACTTGTTAACATGCTTCAGCTGTAGAGGTTAAACATTATAGCTCTG
>NW_020928454.1:0-396 GCF_003984885.1 Neopelma chrysocephalum | reverse complement strand
TGTTTGGACAGTATTTGTTTGTACAGTACTGTAGACTTTGTTCTTTGTCAGGTGTGAAGTAAATTGGATGCTTGAAAAGATGCTTAGGAGTGTTTGGGCAAATTTATTGTCTGTTATATCCTTAGAACAGGGTTACCTTCACACCTGACAAAGAACAAAGTCTACAGTACTGTACAAACAAATACTGTCCAAACAGGTTTTGTGTTGATTTCTCTTACTGGCACACACGTACAGCTTGTGGCAAAGTCCCAGCTGTTTTTCCAGTGTCTGCTGCACTTCAGTGCTAGGAACTGGAAAGTGAAAACAAGCACTTGTGTTCTACCTGCACTCCCAGCTGTGTCACAAAACATGTTTGGACAGTATTTGTTTGTACAGTACTGTAGACTTTGTTCTTTG
>NW_020928453.1:0-726 GCF_003984885.1 Neopelma chrysocephalum | reverse complement strand
TCCTTGCTTCACATTTTCTCCTTGCTTCACATTTTCTCCTTGCTTCAGATTTTCTTCTTGCTTCAAATTTTCTGAGTGTCTTCTGTTTGAGACTTCCTAAACATGTGTAGTCACCTTCCCTTTGCAGGTAGTAATTAAAACCAAGGTCAACAGGACCAAGATGTGTTTTGTGAACTAATTGAGATGTGTTTCCAAGGTTTGACTGATAAATAGATCTGTAGAGTTGGTTTTTTTCTCTCTGAAGGGATAAACTGCAGATGTCCTTTTGTAGTTGCTTATTAATTAACAATTAAACATGTCACAGTTGAAACCACATAGATCCACCGCCATGTTTGGATGATTTGGGTTGAGCCAGCAGCTTTTCCTCACTTTAAAATATCACTTTGCATTTGTGGGACTCAAATGGACTCCAGCAATGGACACCAAGAGGCTTTTAAAGAGGATTTTTGTCCCTGTCAGCTGTTCCCACCTGCTGTTGGTACAAGAGCACCTGGAGCACTGGCTTCCATCCCATGGAAAACCTGCTTTTTCTGACACGTTTAATGCTGTCAGTCTGTAATTTTTAGTGTGGGTTTGGAAATTCTGAACTCCAAGAAACCCTCCTGTCATCTGGGGTTGTTGCATTGTCCCCCTGTGTAATGAGGGCAAAACTAATGAGGGAAATGTTGGGGAGTTTTCATCTCACTCTTGCTGTTTGTCTGCAGGTGGCAATAAAAATCATTGACA
>NW_020928452.1:0-727 GCF_003984885.1 Neopelma chrysocephalum | reverse complement strand
TCAGATTTTCTCCTTGCTTCAGATTTTCTCCTTGCTTCAGATTTTCTTCTTGCTTCAAATTTTCTGTGTGTCTTCTGTTTGAGACTTCCTAAACATGTGTAGTCACCTTCCCTTTGCAGGTAGTGGTTAAAACCAAGGTCAACAGGACCAAGATGTGTTTTGTGAACTAACTGAGATGTGTTTCCAAGGTTTGACTGATAAATAGATCTGTAGAGTTGTTTTTTTTCTCTCTGAAGGGATAAACTGCAGATGTCCTTTTGTAGTTGCTTATTAATTAACAATTAAACATGTCACAGTTGAAACCACATAGATCCACCACCATGTTTGGATGATTTGGGTTGAGCCAGCAGTTTTTCCTCACTTTAAAATATCACTTTGCATTTGTGGGACTCAAATGGACTCCAGCAATGGACACCAAGAGGCTTTTAAAGAGGATTTTTGTCCCTGTCAGCTGTTCCCACCTGCTGTTGATACAAGAGCACCTGGAGCACTGGCTTCTGTGTCTTCCATCCCATGGAAAACCTGCTTTTTCTGACACGTTTAATGCTGTCAGTCTGTAATTTTTAGTGTGAGATTGGAAATTCTGAACTCCAAGAAACCCTCCTGTCATCTGGGGTTGTTGCATTGTCCCCCTGTGTAACGAGGGCAAAACTAATGAGGGAAATGTTGGGGAGTTTTCGTCTCACTCTTGCTGTTTGTCTGCAGGTGGCAATAAAAATCATTGACA
>NW_020928451.1:0-1896 GCF_003984885.1 Neopelma chrysocephalum | reverse complement strand
CTTGGAGGTCCCTTCCAACCCAGCTGATTCTGTGATTCTGTGATTCTATCATTCTATCATTCTAAGGTCTCAGTCAACACCAAGCAGAGGGCTCTGGACAGGCACCATCCACACCAGAGACGCTGCAGGACCCAGCACAGCTCACTCCTGACAGAGATGGAAGGAATTTTCCTGTTTTCCAGGCAGAATGCAAGTGGGCTCAAAGAAAGCAGGTTGAATCCAGGTGCAAGGTCAGAACAATAAAAGTACTTTCAGGCTCACAGAAGCAGGGGAAAAAAGTTCCCATCTGTAACACAATCTAATAGTGGTGCTATTTACCTCACAGTTCAAATCCTTCTCTGGTTTTGTATTCCATATGTTTGCTATGATTTCTAAAAGCAGACCTCATCTCACACATGCAGCATTTTGGTCTGGGGACTGAATTCCAGCTAATTTTTTTGCAGCAATTTCAAGAATCTGTCTGGGCATACTATGAACATGTATGACAGTGATTTCACTGCCTTATTTTTGCTGTTACGTTTGTTATTCATTTTAAAATTTGGTTTCCACCAGACATTTCACTTTAATTCCTATCTCCATGTGCCTATTACCTGGGAAGACAGACTTTTAAAATTTTCGTAATGTAACTTTTATATGTTAATAAGCAAACATATAGTATGTATAAGAGAACATAATTATTGTACCTGACTGCACCAAATCAGCCTGACTAAAACAGAACTGTCCTTTTATCAACAACATTAACTGCTGAAAAGTCTATTTAATGGCATATTAGATTCAGTAAATAATCCATTCTACAATTACTAACTCACTTGATGACAGGTGTCCAAAGAACCACCTTTGATCACTGACAAGGCCCCACAAAATCATATGAACTATGATAAATACCTATAATTAACAGTATGAACTTATTTCTGACCTACAGCAAACAGATGACATCATATACAACAGAATTTTCAGTCTGTTTCCTTACTGATCCATATGGTTCATTTGGGTTTTAAGTTTTCTGGACTGATTTTCTCAACTTTGTGCATGCATCTACATGTACAAGAAGACATTTGTAGCATAGTCTTAATTTTAATGCACAATTACTGCAATTTGCACATGCACTTCAGCTGCCTTTTCAGTGTTACTGTCCAGTTTTGCATCTAACTGGTCCCACAGAAAAACCCTACTGAGCACTCAAATTAAAGCATAATACTGAACTATTTGTATATTCCCAGATCTTTGCTGTCAGGACAGACCCACAACATGTTTTTTGTTATAAATGAGAGATACCCTACCCAGCAAAATAAAAACCTAGTCGTTGTTCCTTTCTTACCCCAAATTTCACTAAGAAAGTGCTTTGGGAATTTATCCTTCCCAGGTTAAGCTAACCTGGACTTAACAACTTAAGTGCACACAAGCAGACAGTCAATACACATCAATAGGCTGTGGATGTAAAACTCCACTTATTTGCATGTGTAAATGCTCAGTTATTTTCATGCAAACCCAACTTCTTGGGGTTTTAATAGATTCACATCTCTGTAAATAATATAATTTAATAAATCAGATTTTAATGCAACAAATATTTTTTTGGTGGGAAAGAAACATTAGTGACAGACTGAAAAGTACTTATGGCTAGAATGAGTAAATCTCAAATTTGAAGAAAACACACAGGCTCTCTGAAAATCAGATGCAAGCCCAGTACAAGGAGAAATACCACTGATTGCAGTTGTAGGAAGCAGAGCAGAACCTCTAAAAAAAGAGGTCAAAAGCATAGATATTTATATACCAGTGCTAAAAACAGAAATGTTTGAATATTCTTTGTCTTTGTAAAGCTGTCACTTTAAAGATAGACTTCATCATCAATGTGAGAAACACAGCCTTTTTCCCCCTGCAAGTCTCCTTTGGTCTGTA
>NW_020928450.1:0-1919 GCF_003984885.1 Neopelma chrysocephalum | reverse complement strand
CCACGGCGGGGTTGGATCAAGGGTTGGACTTGATGATCTTGGAGGTCTCTTCCAACCCAGCTGATTCTGTGATTCTATCATTCTATCATTCTAAGGTCTCAGTCAACACCAAGCAGAGGGCTCTGGACAGGCACCATCCACACCAGAGACGCTGCAGGACCCAGCACAGCTCACTCCTGACAGAGATGGAAGGAGGTTTCCTGTTTTCCAGGCAGAATGCAAGTGGACTCAAAGAAAGCAGGTTGAATCCAGGTGCAAGGTTAGAACAATAAAAGTACTTTCAGGCTCACAGAAGCAGGGGAAAAAAGTTCCCATCTGTAACACAATCTGATAGTAGTGCTATTTACCTCACAGTTCAAATCCTTCTCTGGTTTTGTATTCCATATGTTTGCTATGATTTCTAAAAGCAGACCTCATCTCACACATGCAGCATTTTGGTCTGGGGACTGAATTCCAGCTAATTTTTTTGCAGCAATTTCAAGAATCTGTCTGGGCATACTATGAACATGTATGACAGTGATTTCACTGCCTTGTTTTTGCTGTTACGTTTGTTATTGATTTTAAAATTTGGTTTCCGCCGGACATTTCACTTTAATTCCTATCTCCCTGCCTATTACCTGGGAAGACAGACTTTTAAAATTTTCGTAATGTAACTTTTAATATGTTAATAAGCAAACATATAGTATGTATAAGAGAACATAATTATTGTACCTGACTGCACCAAATCAGCTTGACTAAAACAGAACTGTCCTTTTATCAACAACATTAACTGCTGAAAAGTCTATTTAATGGCATATTAGATTCAGTAAATAAGCCATTCTACAATTACTAACTCACTTGATGACAGGTGTCCAAAGAACCAGCTTTGATCACTGACAAGGCCCCACAAAATCATATGAACTATGATAAATACCTATAATTAACAGTATGAAGTTATTTCTGACCTACAGCAAACAGATGACATCATATACAACAGAATTTTCAGTCTGTTTCCTTACTGATCCATATGGTTCATTTGGGTTTTAAGTTTTCTGGACTGATTTTCTCAACTTTGTGCATGCATCTACATGTACAAGAAGACATTTGTAGCATAGTCTTAATTTTAATGCACAATTACTGCAATTTGCACATGCACTTCAGCTGCCTTTGCAGTGTTACTGTCCAGTTTTGCATCTAACTGGTCCCACAGAAAAACCCTACTGAGCACTCAAATTAAAGCATAATACTGAACTATTTGTATATTCCCAGATCTTTGCTGTAGGGACAGACCCAGAACATGTTTTTTGTTATAAATGAGAGATACTCTACCCAGCAAAATAAAAACCTAGTCGTTGTTCCTTTCTTACCCCAAATTTCACTAAGAAAGTGCTTTGGGAATTTATCCTTCCCAGGTTAAGCTAACCTGGATTTAACAACTTAAGTGCACACAAGCAGACAGTCAATACACATCAATAGGCTGTGGATGTAAAACTCCACTTATTTGCATGTGTAAATCCTCAGTTATTTTCAGGCAAACCCAACTTCTTGGGGTTTTAATAGATTCACATCTCTGTAAATAATATAATTTTAAATCAGATTTTAATGCAATAAATATTTTTTTTGGGGGGTAGGAAAGAAACATTAGAGAGACAGACTGAAAAGTACTTATGGCTAGAATGAGTAAATCTCAAATTTGAAGAAATTTGAAGAAAATCAGATGCAGGCCCAGCACAAGGAGAAATACCTCTCATTGTAGTTGTAGGAAGCAGAGCAGAACCTCTAAAAAAGAGGTCAAAAGAATAGATATTTAGATACCAGTGCTGAAAACAGAAATGTTTGAATATTCTTTGTCTTTGTAAAGCTGTCACGTTAAAGACGGACTTCATCATTACCGTGAGAAACACAGCCTTTTTCCCCCTGCAAGTCTCCTTTGGTCTGTA
>NW_020928449.1:0-6141 GCF_003984885.1 Neopelma chrysocephalum | reverse complement strand
GAGGTCCCTTCCAACCCAGCTGATTCTGTGATTCTGTGATTCTTGTGGTGAGAGCAGGAACCACAAACTGCCGGCTGAGGCATCTCCAGCACACCAGGAGAGTGCTGGGCCTTTGGGCAGAGTCTCCTTTCTGGAAAGCAAAAGCTCTTTGCCTTGCAGCTCCCCAGGGCCCAGCAGGAGGAGGCAGCTGAGGTTACACACTGAGGTTTAAAGGACACCCCACGGGTGTGGGAAAGGAGCTCATCACACACTCACTGCCCAGCTCTGCTCCATCCCTGCCTTTGGCTGCAATTTGCCAGCAGATGTGAGGTTTTAAATATTTGACAGCACAGCCAGGGACACCTGTCTTGACGTCTCACCCTTCATTCACCCATTTAATGCAAAGTTTGACCTTGTGTCCTGAATATGCCAGGAGAGACAGGCATAACCCTTCGCTTAATACAGCCCTTCTCTGCAACCAGATGTTTTAATACAACCAACGCTGTTTAAAACAACACAAACATATCTCATTATTGTCTGAGCAGAAAAATGGGCCTCTGTACAGCACACATTTATATTCTGCAATAAAATTGGCACCTGGTATAGCAAAAAGATCAATGTGCATGTTGCATGGCTTTACAGACTTCATGTGAATAATGAAAAAAGTATTAAATGAAAGAAGCACTGAAATTACCATTGCTGATAATTTTTCAAGAGCACAGAATGAATTCTTGAGAAAACAAGAGGCACTATTCATGCCACTCTATCACATGAGCCCTGCTCTCATTTTTTTTTTTTCCCCTGGAATTAGTTTTGAAAAAAATCAAGGATCTCAGCTGTTTAATAACGATGTTGTTGTATTCATGCAAATCCCTCAGACCTTATGTCAACATTTAATTTTACAATAAATACAAAAATAAGACTAGTGGCATCTGTAGTCCCCTGGGTTGTAGCTGGCAAATCACCCGAAACATCCCTCTCCCCCTTCCCCCCTGAACATCCTCGCTGCTTAGGACGTAATAACAGTCAAAAGGAAAACGTTAACATTCCTGTGGTGTATTGAGAGAAGTTTATAGATATTGACAGTAGTGCTCACAAAATAGATTATATCAAAACACCAAATATATTACCTTTACCCCAGTGGTAAGCTTTTGTAAATTGAAGTCAAATATGTAATCACTGAACTCTGCAAGGATGATAAAGGCATCATGGAAAGAACTTCGACCACTGTGGATTTAGAGAAGGAACTGTTCCCACTAGCCATTTACTCAAGGAATTTTAAAGAAAAAAAATTACTTATTTACTGAATGACACTCCAAAAAGGATTTATAAATTTTGAGCTGTTTGCATATAGAATGCAGTATTTATAATTCCCTCTGAAAGTTTTGACAGTGCACTGAACACCAAAAAAAGCAAAGAGAATTTGAATTGTCATAAAAACAGGTGCCTAAATCGTAAGAGACAAGCATCTTGCAGATGAAAACAAAGGGACAACAAGTATAACTGGGAAAAAATGTCTCAAGAACCCTATAAAATAAAACATAAAGTTATATCAAACATATGGATTTTTAAAAAGAGAGTAGAGCGTTTAATAGAGAAAACTCTATTAAAATTTTTTTCTTCATGCAGTTCAATAGGAATTTCCCATAAGAATAAAAAGATGACCTTCCCTGTAGGTTTAAAAGGTCCCATCCCTAGGGCACTAAGGACCAAAGGGCTGAGGAGGCTCTGGGAGGGACAGGGGGGATGTTTCCTTTGGCTTGGCCCCATGGAGATTCAGGATGTGTCACAAAGAGCCTTGGACTCCAAAGGTGAATACAAAGACACATCTGCTGTTTGAACCCAAAGCCTGTAGCAAGAGCTGTGCATCATTTATACAGGTGCTTGGGAGGAAAAATCTGTCCCACAGACTTCTGGACATCTCAAGCCAGCAAAGCCTTTTCCTGCACTCTCAGCTCAAACCATCAGCACTCACCTTACTAACACCTTTCTGGTTCTTTAAAAGAACAAGTAATTTTTGCTGTTCACATTCAGGGATCCCTGTAAGGACTCTAATCCATGTAATATCTCCTTTCTGCCTTCCTGTTGCTTCCCCAGACACCCCACATTCACCGGGCAGACTCTGCCCTGTGCTGTGCTCCTTTTGTCTCTGCAGCTTCAGACTTTCTCTTCCAGGCTGCTGCCTCTGCCTCGAGCAGTCAACCCTTTTCCCCATTTCCCTGGTGCATCCAATGACCTTACACTCCCTTTTTCCTCGTTTTCTTCCTTCACTTTTCTTTATCCTCCCTTCTCATCTGCTATCATTGCTTAAGAACAGCCCACTGCCACTCTTTTCTCCTTAGCAGGCCAGTAATACTAAAGCAATTAGGCTGACAAAACCCAAACCAAACATTGCCTGGAGAACCTTTCTTTTTATTTTCACACTTTTTGTTTCCTCCCATAGAGCCTTATATGTTTATAGTTCATTATCTTCAGATGTGATTTGTGCTGATTAGATTAGGTTGCAAGATGCCAGGGATAGAGGCCTTGGATTGACTTTTATCTTTGAAATGCCAGCTACATAAGTATGTGTTATAAATGAAATGATACTAAGACAATAATGAATACAGTAGTAGCATCTCTGTCACATCCTTCAACTTGGAAATGCTGTGAAAGATTTTGAATGGGATTGTGTGTGAAAGGGTAAGTTTATCTTTCCAGTTCCATGTAGCTGGAGTCCCTGAGGAAGTGCTCAATACTAATGAAAAGCTGAATAGTTTCTCTAAAACCTCAGGGATCTTCTATCAGCCATGCCACATGCACCCCTGTTTTGTAAGTCATCCTCTTTTTGTATCATTCTCTACTCTGTTTTACTTGCAGCTTCCACTGGATTAATTACATTTAGTTCTAGAATTCTCCTCTGTGATGAGAAACCTGTGTAACAGATATTTTCTGTATAGGGATATATTGAAAGAAAAAGAGGTTAGAGATATGTCTAGTTTTTCAGCTGTGAGAACACTTCAAATGAAGTGTAAACACTGTAGATTTTGGTGGGGCATTAATGATTTCCATACAGCATCTTTAGCACTGGAACACTGATCCAGGCACAGTTACTTTGGCACCTGACTAAACCCTCACATTAAACCCTACAATTTGGGTTTGGAATAATAAACCTGATCTTATGGACACCTTTAAGAAACCATCAAAATAGGAGCAAACAACTGAGTAATTGAATCTACTCTGGAGAAAAGCGTGTAAGAAGAACCCAATACCTGTCCAAAAATGACTGAAATGAACACGTTTGAGGGAAGCCTGGTAACCTCGAGTGCAATATTGCAGCCTACTCATGTATTTTTGTCCTTTTCAGTATTTATGACTTAGAGGAAAAATGCACAAGGCAATCAAAGCAGGAGCACACTTTTTGAAATGCAGACTTTATAACTGATGTGAGACATGCAGGACTTGTTCTAGCTTTAAATGAGAGCTTATTTTGCAGCTCATTTAGGGCTGTGCTAGTGATCACAGAGCCAGAATTCACCCTGGACTCTGGGTGCACTGGATCACAACACAAACGAGCAGCCAGAGCAGCGTTTTCTCCTGCACACAGACAACACTGAGTCCCACAGCCAGCAATCCCTGGGAGCCTGGCAGGGCTGGGAGGTTGGTACACCTGCCCCAATTCCCAGCAATGCTCCCCAGAGCAGGTGCACAAAGCCCGTGGTTTAGAAAGTCCCTTCACACCTGCGCCTCTTAACTAATGACCCTTTTTGTTTTCTCCTTTTTTGATCTCCCCAGTGGGAGATGTGATGCTGACCCAGCAGACAAGCAGGTGTGGCAGCCCCAAGGAGAGGATAGAGAGGGCATGTGCCTGTGTGTGTGCCTGCCAACAAACCATCGATTTTGTCCTTTATCTTTTTGCAGGTGACTTCTCCAGGGACTAACACAAATACTTGCGTTTTTAGAAGCTTGTGATTTCACATACACCCAACGTTTCTTTGAGGCAGGAAGAACCAAGAGGCCCTTGAACCAATTCAGTTAATCCTGGTCCTTGTACTTGAGAAAATACTCGGTTAATCCTGATTTTAAGTATTTCCTCAAGTAGTTGCACACTGTGGTGTCCAGGGGTGTCAGCACAGACACTCCCAGCTGAGCTGACTGTTGTTTGGCCCACGGTCTGGAGCACTGGGGAACAGCTGAGGAAGGCTCTCCTAAGGGACCTGATCGACCTCAAATCTTGGTAAATTGAGCAAGAATGTGAGGCACACAGAATATACAGTCTGTTGCATTTATTGCACACAAATAACCTGCTTTCGAATTTAGCTTTTATTTATATTTTCTTATTTTATGCTTATAGCCCTTCTGTAAATTAATCCTGATTTGTGGGTGTGTTTTCCATTTTCAGGATTAATCTTGAGAGGTAGAAATAACCAGTTCTTCTCCTGGGTGTCATCCATAAACACCTGGATTTCATTGTTTGTTCATTATTCTGTCTGGGAACCACGTAAAAATCCTTGTTGGGTGGTAAGGGAGCTAAAATGTTTCACACAAAATACTGATGCATACCACATGATCAATAGTAGGTAACAAATATTTTTGTTTGCACAAATACCTACATTTTTACTAAGAAAACCCATATTACAGATAGGTGCAGTGACAAAAAACTGTTTATATCCAACAGCAATAAACACTCCTACTAATGTAGTTTGGCTGGATACAGATTCTGAATTCAATTGGATGTTTATGCTCACAAATTCATTGCTGTGTGATTAATGTATAAGATCCTATGGGCAGAATATGTCATATTTGAAATAATCTGAATGGATTCAGTTTAAAGTCATTTGCCAATAACTTGTAATCAGCATATAATCTTTAATGATGATATTGCTGAACTTTGCTCATAAACCAATAAGCAGTTTAAGAGCCACTTCTATTTCATAAATTAAACATTATCTGGATAAATACATGTCAGTACAGAAGCATTTGTGTCTCATATCTTTTCCTTGATTTAAATGGGTTCATCCAATATCAGCTAGGTAGTGAACTTTGAAGCAGAGTCCACTGTAATAACAGTAAAGTTTAATGATGCATAGCTTTGTGAGACTGACAAATTCCCAGCCAAAGTATTGATTCCCGGAGAATTTATGAAGCACAGGCTCTATTCTATGTCATTACGGTCCATTTTTGGCTGAAAGAATCATGTAAAATAGATTTTTAAATGAGTGGTAATAGCCAGACATAAAGAAGGTATTGATGTGTGTCATGAAGGGTGAAATAGCATGCCAGGTAAAGGCATATAACAAATTGCAAACAACAGTGCTGAAACTCCTGCAAATGTAAATTTGTTTTTAGTTTTAATCAAACCTTTGTTTCAGTAAGTACAAATTTTGCCACGGAACTGAAAAAAACCCCCACCCTTTTAAAAAATGTAATTATTTGCCGTTCGATTTCATGCTGCACATTGGGATGTGTCTATAAAATGCATATCTCGCTTACAGACATGTTAATCAATATGAATTGTGTACTACATTACAACAAAACTACAGCTGAGATTATTAGGGAAAAAATCAAATGCACATAGTTCTGCTTACTTGAGCAATATGTGAAAACTAATAGCTTGAACCTCCACAGAACTGGCTGTTAAAGGACATGACAATTTCTTTCTTTCTTTTTTTCTTTTTTTTTTCATTTTTTTTTTAAAGAGAGTTTTAATAATACTATCTGAGGGCATTTTGCAACAAGGTAAAACCAAATTACGGCGCAGACAAAACTTGAAGTAAGAATAAAATCCGAAACTGCAGAGAAACCAACAAAAAGCTGGGGAAGGGGAACTGCTGATTGGGTTACTGGGGCCTTACAAGAAAGTAACACTGCATTTTAATTGCATTCCAGCAAGCTCTTTTTGATCTGGCAAGAGGTCACCTGGGTCTCACAATGCAAGGGACCTTCGTAGTCCAGACATAAATATATCTCCCACACCCCCAGCACCCTGAGAATGAGCTAAATCCTCCTTGGAGCAGCTGCTTTTCAACAATTCAGGAGTTCAGCAGCCTAATAAAAAAGGGAGCTGGCAAGAAAAAAGGCTGCCAGTCTCAATAGGCCCTTCTGTGCCCTCGTGGGGCTGAAGAACTCTTCAAGGTGTCCCCCAGGGATCAGTGCTGGGCCCAGTTCTGTTTAATATCTTTA
>NW_020928448.1:0-346 GCF_003984885.1 Neopelma chrysocephalum | reverse complement strand
ATATTCTTTGGAGTTCGGCCCACCCGATCCTGCCCAAGGTAAGGATTTCTTTCTTTTTTTTCCTCGTTTTTAATCTCTTTGTGTTTCCATTCTGAGAACTGTGTTAAAATATTGTTGGTCGTAGACTTAGCTCTTGGCAGAAGGGCAAAGAGGGGTTGTTTGCACCGTGCTGAGCAGTGCAGCATTACAGTGATGCAAGACGAATTTGCAGAACCTGTGAAGAGAAATGGAATTACTTTATTTGGTTTGCAGGCTCATACTTTTCTTTATTTCTTTTTTCTTTATTTCTTTTTTCTGTGTTTCTTTTTTCTTTATTTCTTTTTTCTTTATTTCTTTTTTCTTTATT
>NW_020928447.1:0-376 GCF_003984885.1 Neopelma chrysocephalum | reverse complement strand
ATATTCTTTGGAGTTCGGCCCACCCGATCCTGCCCAAGGTAAGGATTCCTTTCTTTTTTTTCCTCGTTTTTCATCTCTTTGTGTTTCCATTCTGAGAACTATGTTAAAATATTGTTGGTCTTAGACTTAGCTCTTGGCAGAAGGGCAAAGAGGGGTTGTTTGCACCATGCTGAGCAGTGCAGCATTACAGTGATGCAAGACGAATTTGCAGAACCTGTGAAGAGAAATGGAATTACTTTATTTGGTTTGCAGGCTCATACTTTTCTTTATTTCTTTTTTCTTTATTTCTTTTTTCTTTGTTTCTTTTTTCTTTGTTTCTTTTTTCTTTGTTTCTTTTTTCTTTATTTCTTTTTTCTTTATTTCTTTTTTCTTTATT
>NW_020928446.1:0-725 GCF_003984885.1 Neopelma chrysocephalum | reverse complement strand
GGGGGGGGTGGAGGGGGAACGCCAGCCCAGGGGTGCCGTTTGGAATTTCTGTGTCCTTCTTCCCCCGCCTCCCTCGGCAAATGTATTTTCCCCGCCTCTGTCGCACTCGCGAGGGAAGCCGCGTTGTTTCCGCGTTGGGGCTCAGCATCTTTTCGTTGCATTTCCAGAATTGTTACGATATGGGTCCAAGCTATGTTAGCATGTACTGCTGCTTCATCATTGGAATTTGCAGCCATCCAGATCTGTCTACCTAACAAGTCCCAATCTTTGGTAGTGAGGCAAAACGGAAGTTTGAAAGCATTTTTTGCCATAACTTTTGAAAGGCATTTTAAGGCTTTTCTGTTAGTAGATTTGCCGTTATAAGTCAATAAATTCTTCAAATACTTATAGTTCTCTCTTTCGGTCTTAGTAAGGCATATACCCATGTTTTTATTTTTTTTATATTTTTTTTTTTTTTTATATAAGGGAATATTCCGGGTCTGCTCCTTACCTGATGGCCTCAGGAAGGTTGAAGTATTCGAAACAGGCTGCTCTCTTGCGGTGATGTAGCCTGCCAATACTTTTACGCTTAGACGCCGGTCCACCGCCGGACACAGGAATCGCCCCTTCCTGTGCTTTGAAGCTGATTAAATCTTCATAGAAGAGCTAAAACAGCCGTTGCCTCACCGGGGCACCATTTAAGGGTGGATTTTTGGGAAGGGGAGATCCTTCAGGCCTCGTTTTAG
>NW_020928445.1:0-725 GCF_003984885.1 Neopelma chrysocephalum | reverse complement strand
GGGGGGGGTGGAGGGGGAACGCCAGCCCAGGGGTGCCGTTTGGAATTTCTGTGTCCTTCTTCCCCCGCCTCCCTCGGCAAATGTATTTTCCCCGCCTCTGTCGCACTCGCGAGGGAAGCCGCGTTGTTTCCGCGTTGGGGCTCAGCATCTTTTCGTTGCATTTCCAGAATTGTTACGATATGGGTCCAAGCTATGTTAGCATGTACTGCTGCTTCATCATTGGAATTTGCAGCCATCCAGATCTGTCTACCTAACAAGTCCCAATCTTTGGTAGTGAGGCAAAACGGAAGTTTGAAAGCATTTTTTGCCATAACTTTTGAAAGGCATTTTAAGGCTTTTCTGTTAGTAGATTTGCCGTTATAAGTCAATAAATTCTTCAAATACTTATAGTTCTCTCTTTCGGTCTTAGTAAGGCATATACCCATGTTTTTATTTTTTTTATATTTTTTTTTTTTTTTATATAAGGGAATATTCCGGGTCTGCTCCTTACCTGATGGCCTCAGGAAGGTTGAAGTATTCGAAACAGGCTGCTCTCTTGCGGTGATGTAGCCTGCCAATACTTTTACGCTTAGACGCCGGTCCACCGCCGGACACAGGAATCGCCCCTTCCTGTGCTTTGAAGCTGATTAAATCTTCATAGAAGAGCTAAAACAGCCGTTGCCTCACCGGGGCACCATTTAAGGGTGGATTTTTGGGAAGGGGAGATCCTTCAGGCCTCGTTTTAG
>NW_020928444.1:0-501 GCF_003984885.1 Neopelma chrysocephalum | reverse complement strand
TAAGGGTGGATTTTTGGGAAGGGGAGATCCTTCAGGCCTCGTTTTAGTCCATAACCTGGAAGGAGTATGCTCTCCCACCCTCCCCCGCCACGTGGTCCTGGGACCCCAAGACGGAGCACTCACCAGACCACCAGGGGAGAGAGGACGAAAGAGAGGTTTAATTGTGGGAGGGGGCTTATATAGCCCTTGGGGACCAATCACAGGTGAGGGGTCACAATCAAGGTGAGGGGTTTACAGCCAATAAGGGAGGGGTTAACAAGGGACCAATGGGAACACCTTGGGACATCTTCCCAGGACACTCTGGCCCGAGAGATAAGGGATTTACAGTGGAGGTATAGGGGAAAACGTAGTGGCTCTGTAAAGAGCCCTCTTAACATGAGTTTAGACAACATTAAAAACTTCTGCTTCATCAGTCCATCTTTGGCAGGACTCTTTCCAAACATCCATTGCTACAACCCTGGTCCAGAAGCTCTGTGATTTTATCAGGTGTTACACTTTAAT
>NW_020928443.1:0-4242 GCF_003984885.1 Neopelma chrysocephalum | reverse complement strand
TAAGGGTGGATTTTTGGGAAGGGGAGATCCTTCAGGCCTCGTTTTAGTCCATAACCTGGAAGGAGTATGCTCTCCCACCCTCCCCCGCCACGTGGTCCTGGGACCCCAAGACGGAGCACTCACCAGACCACCAGGGGAGAGAGGACGAAAGAGAGGTTTAATTGTGGGAGGGGGCTTATATAGCCCTTGGGGACCAATCACAGGTGAGGGGTCACAATCAAGGTGAGGGGTTTACAGCCAATAAGGGAGGGGTTAACAAGGGACCAATGGGAACACCTTGGGACATCTTCCCAGGACACTCTGGCCCGAGAGATAAGGGATTTACAGTGGAGGTATAGGGGAAAACGTAGTGGCTCTGTAAAGAGCCCTCTTAACATGAGTTTAGACAACATTAAAAACTTCTGCTTCATCAGTCCATCTTTGGCAGGACTCTTTCCAAACATCCATTGCTACATCTCTTCCCTTTTTGTTTTCTAAAGCAGGATATGCCTTTACTGATTGAAAGGTTCTGGCACAACTGTGTAGACATGGAAAAACACACATAAAGAGAAACACTACGGAAAGTCCCAGTATAATGACCACAATAATTTTCTTAACAGTGGAGGAAAGGCCTTTAAAGGGTAGCCAGTTGAAAAAATCATCAAAGGTCAGAGGATCAGATTGTTTGATTTCATGAACTAAGGATTTAAGCTGATTAATCTAGGAGTGGATAGATTGGGAGTGATCGGAGAAGTTGAGGCAGCAGAGGCCTTCAAACTCCTGACACCCATGGCCATTTACTAGGAGGAGAAAATCTATCGCAGCACGATTTTGTAACAAAGCTTTCTTATTGGTTTGAGTATCTTGTAAGAGATCGTCTAGAGCAGCACTGGTTGCATTGGCTTCTTTGGCTAGCCAACATCCCATTCTGGTAAGGAGAGTTAAAGCTTTTGTGGAGCTGACAATTGGAAGTATACCACTTAGGATGTTTGCAGTGTCTGACCAGAAATGCATGTTGGAGTTGCACTCTGCTGTGAATTCATGCAAGGACTGCAATTTTGCTAAAGGATGTTCTTCATCTGGAGGTGGGGGTGCTGCAGCCACAGGGACCTGCACTGCTTTAGGTGAAGAGAGGGGTTTTGGTTGTGATGGATAGAAGTTAAGAGGTGGGTATAAACCTTGGAATTGCCTGCGGACTCTATGATGTGAGAAGGGTGAGGTTCTTTGGAGATTACTGTTTCTTTTTGCACGATTGTTGGGAGGCTTTACAGGTAAAGATTTCATAAGGGTAGCTGGATTGTATAGTGCTAATTTTCCAAATGTGCATGGGCCTCCAGCAGCTAATCTAGGAATCATATTCCAGACTCTAAGTCCACAAATTAAAAAGACTCCTTTTGGAAGAATAACTGAATTTGGGGTAGCATGTATCTGGTAAGGGACCTCTTCCTAGCACCAGAAACTAAAATTTGAATAAGGTCCATAAGAGGTGACATTAATTAATTCAGAAGAGGCCACATGTTTGTTGTGAATGAAGTAAAAACAGAGAGGAGATATAATACTTCCCAAGATTTCTAATTCCTCAGGCCTCTGCCACTGATAGCTAAATGTCTGTCTGTCATGTGAAGTTTTTGCTGGTCGTGTGAGACAGTCTAAGAATGGATTTTTAAACTGATCATGGTCATCACACCAGGGGATATATTGATTTCTAAAATCACCCCATTCTCTGGGTGTCCAGGGGATTCCTACGAGACAGGTTTTAAAAGGGTGAGAGGGATCTAAGGTAGAGAGACAGATAGAGTCAGTATTCAGTGATTGTGCCAGGTTTAGCCACACATTTTGGCCAGAGAGCATTACCCAATTTGGAATTGTTGGAAGAGATGTAGCAAGGGCTCCTGATGTTAAGTCCTTCTGATTTGCTGATGTTATGTTGACAACGAAAAACAGGATCATTCCGAGGTTGATGCTGATGGGGGATCGCTTCCTGTAGCTGGTGCTGGATCCGTTGGTGCTGGATCTGCTGCTGGTTGGGCTGGAAGGGAGACTTCTTGGTGGATCCTTACTAGTCTGGACGGTAATCATCTTGGACCTGCTCCTGTGAAAACGCAAAATGTACCCTCTTCCCCAAACAATTAGGGAGACAGGACTGAATCATTCCTTGTATTTTACCTTAGCCTCTCCCGTTTTTAATTTTCAGCTCCAAAATGATGTTCAACAGGCGAAACATCCTCATGCAGAAAGGATGTTTCCTCTGTAGGATTAATAATAATAATTTTTTAAACAGTGAAAACAACTTGTGATTGTTTAAATCTTTTAAGTATGCAACTCACAACTCCGACAACATGTAAAAAACCTGTTGAGAAACGAAAAAAAGATTGTATCCAATTGAGATTTCCCAAAAGAGAGTGCAGATCGTTTAGTGTTTTTCTTACGTGAGAGTGGGTTTCCCTTTTTGTCAAACAGGGACCTACATTGCTTAGCCCAATGAAACCCTTTTTTACATTTGGGGCAAAGGCCTGGATGAATGGTTTTTTGAGAATTGGGGGTTTTAACTTCTGGGCAGTTAGCTTTTATGTGACCTGGATGTTTGCAGTTATGACAGATAATTTTAGAGTGGTCTAAGGCTGCTGTTAAGGCTTGGGTCATTTTTTCTGCCATTTGCTGAGTGGCTTCTGCAATTTGATTACCCAGTTGTGTGTTAGCTTCAGCTAACTGGCTGGTCATAGACACTTGGGCTTGGACCAAACTATTTGCCAATTTATCAGTAGGGCTAATGTCTTTGCAAGCTTTTACCATATCGATGGGGGTAGGGTCATGAAGATTTCTGAGTATCTGCTGACACTGTGCATTTGAATTGGAGATAGCTAGCTTCAAGAACAAGGCATCTTGTGCTTCTTTCCCATTAATTTGTTTTTCTATAGATTCCTTTAAGCGTTCTGCGAAATCAATAAAAGATTGATCAGGTTTTTGAATTATATTATGGAAAGGTGGAGCAGTTTGAGAGGCATCAGCTACGGATTGTAGAGCTTGGAATGCCATATTTCTAGTGGCAATTAAATCTTGTTTGGGAATATTTGCCTGATCTGTATTTGCAGAATAAGGACCATCACCAAAAAGCATTTGTATGGTGGTTTGTATAGGTCTACGGGAGGTAGGACTGGTTTCGTGAGCATATTTTCTAATTAAAGCTTTCCATTCATCTAAAAATAATGTAATTTGTACTTTACTTAATAAAGCTCTCATTATATCTTTTATATCATTTGGAGTAAGTATGAAAGTGGCAAATAAGGACGAAAGAATTCCCATAGCATAGGCAGAGTTTAAACCATAAGTAGTCACTGCTTCTTTTGCATCTTTGATAATGGGTATGGCTAAGGGGTCCCAAACAGGGGGTCCGTTGGGGGTGTAGAATACTGGAAATGCCTGCATTAAAGTTAAACCATTAGCATGATTAGCAATACTATTAATACCATTATAATTACTGGCATGGTTGGTTCCTGTGGAAGAAAGAAAAGGGTTAGTTGGAGAAACAGAATTGTTAAAATCATTTGGCATATTTGAAAATGGATTATTGGGAGAAAATTCATTAAAGTTGTTTGATGAGTCTGGTTCTGCTGCGTCAGTTGCAGCCAGTTGTACGCTGTGAGAAGTCTGATGTCTGTCCGTGGAGTTGTTCTGAAACTGTTGGCTTGTTTGCTTGTCGGTGCACGCTGTAGAAGGTGGCTGCGAAGGGTTAAAGCTGCAAAGCCGCGCGGGTGCCGTGCATCTGCAGGGCTGGGGGGTAGGTGACGTCATCTCGTCCCGCTCGGCATCCGTAGGGAACGTGGAAATTCCGGCCGCTACTCCGGCGTGGGTGGAGGCTGGAAGGTCTCTTTTGTTTGAGCACGCTGGGATGGTGGCTGGAGGCTGTTGCTGCCCTGCCGGGGGCTGCCGGGCCGACGAAATAAAGTTCTGTGTCTCTGGATAAATACTTAAAGCGCAGTTGTTAGTCGGGTGAGGAAGCCCCGGGTGCGGGAACGGCAGGACGGGCTCTCCCGGTGCCAGAGGAGGTGGAGGGGGGTTGCGGGCAGGGACCTCGTTAGAGCTGGCTGCGAGCGGCTTTTCTTTCCCTCCCTCCACCGGCGGCTGCAGCAGAGGAGCCCGGGCCAGGGGTGCCGATCTGTGTCCGACCTGCACAGGAGACTGAGGCTGGCCAATTCCAAAGCCTCCTGCCGTATCGGGGACCGGCTCCGCGGCCCCGCCATGTGCTGACCGCGATGGGGGGGG
>NW_020928442.1:0-949 GCF_003984885.1 Neopelma chrysocephalum | reverse complement strand
AGAACAAGCCTTTAGACTTGTGTTCAGAGCAGAAATAATTCTCTTTTCCCCCCCTTTTTTACATCATTATACTGGTTATTAGTCCTGGCATAGGGGAGTCTTGTTTTGCTGCAGGTGGAGAGTCCTTTTTTCTGCCCCATTTCCACACAGGAGCAGGTTAAGGATTTTTTTGCCCTGCCCATGAGGCACCAAATTCTGTGCTGGGAAATTCTGTGTCACAGTCCCCTGTGCCTGGAGAGGCAATTTAGTCCTGAATTTAGTCCAATTTAGTCCTGAATCCTCTATAACAGCATTAATCCTCATATATTCCTGCATCTTCCATTAAAACTTTAGTCCATATATATTCCTGAATCCTCTATAACAGCATTAATCCTTATATATTCCTGCATCTTCCACTCAAACTGCTCCCAAACCCTTCTAAAACGAAGAGAGTTTGAATCTAAAATGAAGAAAGTTTGAATCTAAAATGAAGAGAGTTCAAATCTAAAATGAAGAGAGTTCAAATCTAAAATGAAGAGAGTTCAAATCTAAAATGAAGGCCCTGCAAGATCTGCTCCAAAATAAACAGTAAAGGAAAAAACAACCACCTGTATCAAAATGTATTTTAAAAGTATTTTCGCTTAACACATTTTATAAATCACATTTATAAGTCACAATCATAAGTCAGTATTTAGAAATGTGTTTGACAGAGCAGAAAATCCCACTGTCAGCTCACAGAGGATTTTTCTCTCCCTTTAAAATGATGGATTGTTGTGTGGGAAATGTTAAAACAGCTTTGTAAATCCCAAAAACCCACTTGTCCCAGGAGACATCACAACTGAGGAAAACCTCATGAAGTTTATTGTCATCCAGACCTTTTTTTTTTTGGATTCCAGACCTTTTTTCAAAGCAAACCTTTATTCTTTCCAGCCAATCCTTTCACCCTTCACAGGGTAGGGAAGGCAGGGAC
>NW_020928441.1:0-793 GCF_003984885.1 Neopelma chrysocephalum | reverse complement strand
TCTTTTTCCCCCCTTTTTTACATCATTATACTGGTTATTAGTCCTGGCATAGGGAAATCTTGTTTTGCTGCTGGTGGAGAGGCCTTTTTTCAGCCCCATTTCCACACAGGAGCAGGTTAAGGATTTTTTTGCCCTGCCCATGAGGCACCAAATGCTGTGCTGGGAAATTCTGTGTCACAGTCCCCTGTGCCTGGAGAGGCAATTTAGTCCTGAATTTAGTCCAATTTAGTCCTGAATCCTCTATAACAGCATTAATCCTTATATATTCCTGCATCTTCCACTCAAACTGCTCCCAAACCCTTCTAAAACGAAGAGAGTTTGAATCTAAAATGAAGAGAGTTTGAATCTAAAATGAAGAGAGTTCAAATCTAAAATGAAGGCCCTTCAAGATCAGCTCCAAAATAAACAGCAAAGGAAAAAACAACCACCTGTATCAAAATGTATTTTAAAAGTATTTTCGCTCAACACATTTTATAAATCACATTTATAAGTCACAATCATAAGTCAGTATTTAGAAATGTGTTTGACAGAGCAGAAAATCCCACTGTCAGCTCACAAACAGAGGATTTTTCTCTCCCTTTAAAATGATGGATTGTTGTGTGGGAAATGTTAAAACAGCTTTGTAAATCCCAAAAACCCACTTGTCCCGGAGATATCACAACTGAGGAAAACCTCATGAAGTTTATTGTCATCCAGACCTTTTTTTTTTTGGATTCCAGACCTTTCTTCGAAGCAAACCTCTATTTTTTCCAGCCAATCCTTTCACCCTTCACAGGGTAGGGAAGGCAGGGAC
>NW_020928440.1:0-418 GCF_003984885.1 Neopelma chrysocephalum | reverse complement strand
TCTTTTTCCCCCCTTTTTTACATCATTATACTGGTTATTAGTCCTGGTATAGGGAAGTCTTGTTTGGCTGCTGGTGGAGAGGCCTTTTTTCTACAGCTCTCTGTGCAGAAGAAGCCTTTAGAGGAGCCCATCCGAGTGTTCAGGGCAGATATAATTCTCTTTTTCACCTTTTTTTTACATCATTAGACTGGTTATTAGTCCTGGCATAGGGAAATCATATTTTGCTGCTGGTGGAGAGTCCTTTTTTCTGCCCCATTTCCACCCAGGAGCAGGTTAAGGATCCTTTGCAAATGATGAAATTTGTGAATGTTGTGAAATTTGTGAATGTTGTGAAAAAAGTTGCAGGATTGAGAGGGCTGGAGGTTTGCCTGGTGCAGAACAAGCCTTTAGACTTGTGTTCAGAGCAGAAATAATTCTC
>NW_020928439.1:0-735 GCF_003984885.1 Neopelma chrysocephalum | reverse complement strand
ACCCAGCTCTCTGTGCAGAACAAGCCTTTAGACTTGTGTTCAGAGCAGAAATAATTCTCTTTTCCCCCTCTTTTTTACATCATTATACTGGTTATTAGTCCTGGTATAGGGAAATCTCATTTTGCTGCTGGTGGAAAGGCCTTTTTTCTGCCCCATTTCCACATAGGAGCAGGTTTAGGATCCTTTGCAAATGATGAAATTTGTGAATGTTGTGAAAAAAGTTGCAGCATTGTGAGGGCTGGAGGTTTGGCTGGTGCATTACCCAGCTCTCTGTGCAGAACAAGCCTTTAGACCTGTGTTCAGAGCAGAAAGAATTCTCTTTTTCCCCCCTTTTTTACATCATTATACTGGTTATTAGTCCTGGTATAGGGAAGTCTTGTTTGGCTGCTGGTGGAGAGGCCTTTTTTCTACAGCTCTCTGTGCAGAAGAAGCCTTTAGAGGAGCCCATCCGAGTGTTCAGGGCAGATATAATTCTCTTTTTCACCTTTTTTTTACATCATTAGACTGGTTATTAGTCCTGGCATAGGGAAATCATATTTTGCTGCTGGTGGAGAGTCCTTTTTTCTGCCCCATTTCCACCCAGGAGCAGGTTAAGGATCCTTTGCAAATGATGAAATTTGTGAATGTTGTGAAATTTGTGAATGTTGTGAAAAAAGTTGCAGGATTGAGAGGGCTGGAGGTTTGCCTGGTGCAGAACAAGCCTTTAGACTTGTGTTCAGAGCAGAAATAATTCTC
>NW_020928438.1:0-733 GCF_003984885.1 Neopelma chrysocephalum | reverse complement strand
ACCCAGCTCTCTGTGCAGAACAAGCCTTTAGACTTGTGTTCAGAGCAAAAATAATTCTCTTTTTTCCCCCTTTTTTACATCATTATACTGGTTATTAGCCCTGGTATAGGGAAATCTTGTTTTGCTGCTGGTGGAGAGGCCTTTTTTCTGCCCCATTTCCACACAGGAGCAGGTTAAGGATCCTTTGCAAATGATGAAATTTGTGAATATTGTGAAAAAAGTTGCAGTGTTGTGAGGGCTGGAGGTTTGGCTGGTGCATTACCCAGCTCTCTGTGCAGAACAAGCCTTTAGACTTGTGTTCAGACCAGAAATAATTCTCTTTTTTCCCCCTTTTTTACATCATTATACTGGTTATTAGTCCTGGTATAGGGAAGTCTTGTTTGGCTGCTGGTGGAGAGGCCTTTTTTTACAGCTCTCTGTGCAGAAGAAGGCTTTAGACGAGCCCATCCGAGTGTTCAGGGCAGATATAATTCTCTTTTCCCCCTTTTTTACATCATTATACTGGTTATTAGTCCTGGTATAGGGAAATCTCATATTGCTGCTGGTGGAAAGGCCTTTTTTCTGCCCCATTTCCACATAGGAGCCGGTTTAGGATCCTTTGCAAATGATGAAATTTGTGAATGTTGTGAAAAAAGTTGCAGTGTTGTGAGGGCTGGAGGTTTGCCTGGTGCATTACCCAGCTCTCTGTGCAGAACAAGCCTTTAGACTTGTGTTCAGAGCAGAAATAATTCTC
>NW_020928437.1:2737-5718 GCF_003984885.1 Neopelma chrysocephalum | reverse complement strand
TGGTAAGGTTTGGAGACTTGGCAGGGAGCCAGCTTCAAACCATATCACCTTATTTGGTGTTTCTGCCCGGTTATCTCTGGTTATCTCCGGTTTGTTTTGGTTTTTGCCACGGTTGTTTGGGAACAGGTCTGGGAAGGGAGCCAGGTTGGTGCAAAAACTGCCCATTGTTTGGGAACACTACCGGGAGAGCTGCCAAGAACCTATTGTTTATATAAATATACCTTTGTTTGGGAACAAAGAGAGAGAAAATATATAAACATGGCCTTTTTATTCATTTTTTTGGTTATTTTGGCCGTTTTTATATATGCTGCTGGGTATCCAGTGAGAACTAACCCTACAGGCATCTACCAATATCTGCCTTTCCTTAATTATGACATCAAGGGCCTAGTGACTGAGGTCCCTGGGATCAAAATTGGCCCCAATCCTTACCTAAATTGTTTGGCTACGGTGCTACTATTCCTAAAAGCCATGGAAGTGGTATTTAACATTGGAAAGGTGGTGTGGTACTGCTTTTCTTGTTGTAGGAAACGCCAAAACTCAAAGGGATTTGCTGGAACTTTGGGAAGGGCCTTGAGAAAACCAGTCCCTGGATGGCAAGGAATCTGGGTCAACTTTGGTAAATTGGTAGGGCGTGTGACACCTCCCATTAGTTGGGATTTCACACCAGAGCAGGTGTTTGATCCTGATGACGTGGCACGTCGTCTGGCAGAAGGGTGTTTTTCGTACAAGGACCCAAATATGCAGTTTTCTGCTTTGTACTGGGGCCTGGCGAGTGCCTATCGAGCTGCTGTGGACTATGCTCGGAAGGCTAAGGCTGAGGCGGAAACTCAAACCCTGCCACCTGAGACCAACGTCACCTCTACTACATGCACTGAAAGCGGAACCCAGACTACACCACCTGAGATACCTCTCGCCCCTGTAGTGAAAAGGAAGTCGTGGGTACCAGCGCCCAAAACTTTAAGCCTACGACCAGAGCTGCCAAGAACCTCAGATGGAGATCAAAGCAAGTCAGAAGATACGGGAGAGGGGACTGATACTGATACCAGTGCCAGAACTCCACCTCCACCTTCACGAGCAGTACCATCCCAAAAAATGGAAACTACAGAGTTGCGGTCAATGACCCCATCAGAGCTCCGGGACTTACAAAAAGACTACACTCGTCAGCCTGGTGAGCGAATTCTATCGTGGTTGCTCCGATGCCGAGACCGTGGGGCTAGAGGTCACATATTGTCAAGTGCTGAAGCAGAACAACTAGCTTCCATCTCCGGAGATCGTGAACTTGATCGCTTAATTGCAGAGGAGAAACCTGACCTCAGTCTTTGGGCGCGACTTGTCTTAAGTGTGAGACAAAGGTTTCCATTTAAAGACTATTTACAATGCCCCATGAGGAGGTGGACCAAGATAGAAGACGCCATCCAGTACCTAAGAGAATTGGCATTGTTGGAACTTATGTATGATGACCCTCAATACGATCCCGTCACTGATGACCCGGAGGTTGCCGCTTGCACAATGCCCATGTGGAAAAAGATAATCCAGGGTGCTCCTGCATCATATGTCCATACCTTGCCAGGAGTAATGCTTCCAAACATGCCAGAAACGCCTGTGAGCATGCTGTGTACGGTTCTGCGACATCTAAAAGAAATAATAGAATCTAGGAATGAGTTTTCTAGAGACTATTCTGATTCTGGTTTCAGACGAACACCAGAGAGAGAGGAGCCTTATGGGTACTCTGAATATGAAGATGACTATGGAGACCACAGGGATAGACGCTACAGAGACATATCAGCAGACCGGTCTCGACCACGATCTCGATCTTGGTCCAGGTCCCGCTCACGATCTCCTTCCGTCACACGCAGAAGGAGCGAAAACCCTAAGCGTAAATCTAAGCGCAGTGAGCTGTGGTCCTATCTGCGTGCCCATGGAGAAAACATGAGGAAGTGGGATGGTGAATCTACTTCCAGACTTGAGGCCAGAGTGAGAGAACTAAAACGCAAGGAAGCCGATAAGAAAGTTGTCTACGTAGTAGATGCGGACTTCTTTGAAAAAGAACTGAGATCTCCCAGACGCAGGAGGTCTGGAGTCCGTTTCCAGGACGACAGGAAAGCCTCTGACAAACCAAAGCAAAAATCTGACAGTGAATGCTCCAACCAGAACCAATAGAGGGGCCCTGCCTTCTGCCAGGAGAAGGAAAGGGACAAGGAAGATAACAGAGTTTATTGGACTGTGTGGGTTCGGTGGCCTGGCACATTGGATCCTCAGAGATACCAGGCGTTAATAGATACCGGCGCACAGTGCACGTTAATGCCCTCAGGACATGTGAGCACAGAGACTGTTTCAATTTCTGGGGTGACAGGAGGGTCTCGAGAGCTGTCGGTGGTAGAGGCCGAAATAAGCCTGACAGGAGACCAATGGGAAAAACATTCCATTGTGACAGGGCCAGAAGCCCCTTGCATTCTTGGCATGGATTACCTCAGGAGAGGATACTTCAAAGACCCGAAGGGGTACCGATGGGCTTTTGGTATAGCCGCGGTGACTGAAGAGGAATCCAAATGATTATCTGCCCTGCCCGGCCTCTCAGAAGATCCTTCTGTTGTGGGACTACTGCGAGTCGAGGACCAGCGAGTGCCAACAGCCACTAAGACAGTGCATAGGCGACAGTACCGGACGAATCGAGACGCTGTGATCCCCATCCATAAGATGATACGCAAGCTGGAAAGCCAAGGGGTGGTTAGTAGAACACACTCACCCTTCAATAGCCCCATTTGGCCTGTACGCAAGTCCGATGGCGAATGGAGACTGACGGTGGACTATCGTGGCTTGAATGAAGTCACACCACCATTGAGTGCTGCTGTACCAGACATGTTGGAGCTCCAATACGAGCTGGAGTCCAAGACAGCAAAGTGGTATGCCACCATCGACATCGCCAATGCATTTTTCTCCATTCCCTTAGCAGCGGAGTGCAGGCCACAGTTTGCTTTCAC
>NW_020928437.1:0-2637 GCF_003984885.1 Neopelma chrysocephalum | reverse complement strand
CCAGTACATTGACGACATCATTGTATGGGGGGACACAGCGGAAGAAGTTTTCGAGAAAGGAGAGGAAATCATCCAGATTCTCCTTGATGCCGGTTTCGCCATTAAGAAGAATAAGGTCAAGGGACCTGCCAGAGAGATCCAATTCCTAGGGGTGAAATGGCAAGATGGACGACGTCAGATACCAACAGATGTCATTAATAAGATTGTAGCCATGGCTCCACCCACTAACAAGAAGGAGACACAAGCTTTCCTGGGGGCCATAGGCTTCTGGAGAATGCACATCCCTGGGTATAGCCAGATTGTGAGCCCTCTTCACTTTGTGACCCGTAAAAAGAATACCTTTCAATGGGGTCCTGAACAGCAACAGGCATTTAAACAGATCAAACAAGAGATTGCACATGCCGTGGCTCTTGGACCAGTTCGGACGGGACCAGACGTGAAGAACGTACTTTACACTACAGCTGGAGATAAAGGTCCCTCCTGGAGCCTCTGGCAAAAGGTGCCTGGTGAGACGCGAGGGCGACCACTTGGCTTCTGGAGCCGAAGCTACAGGGGTTCTGAAGCCAACTACACTCCTGTGGAAAAGGAAATTCTGGCGGCCTATGAAGGCATACAAGCAGCCTCAGAAGTGATTGGCACTGAAACACAGCTCCTCCTAGCACCTCGACTACCAGTCCTGAATTGGATGTTCAAAGGGAAGGTGCCCCCTACACATCATGCCACCGATGCTACATGGAGCAAGTGGATAGCCTTGATTACGCAGCGTGTACGATTGGGAAGCTCAAATCGCCCTGGAATTCTGGAGGTTATCACAAATTGGCCTGAAGGTGGGAACTTCAGTCTGGCAGAAGAAGAAGAAGAGCCAGTGAGCCGAGCTGAAGAAGCTCCGCCATATGATCAGCTGCCAGATGAAGAAAGGCGTTATACCCTTTTCACTGATGGTTCTTGCCGTACTGTAGGAAAGAACCGGAAGTGGAAAGCAGCCGTTTGGAGTCCCACCCGACGAGTGGCAGAAGCTGCTGAGGGTCAAGGCGAGTCGAGTCAATTTGCAGAGCTCAAAGCCGTCCAATTGGCCCTGGACATTGCCGAACGAGAAGGATGGCCAAGGCTCTACCTCTACACTGACTCGTGGATGATAGCCAATGCCCTATGGGGATGGTTAGACCGATGGAAAAAGATGAACTGGAGGCGTGGAGGAAAACCCATCTGGGCTGCTGACTTGTGGCAGGACATCGCTGCCAGAGTGAAGAATCTGAATGTGAGAGTCCACCATGTAGATGCCCATGTGTCCAAGAAGCGAGCTAATGAAGAACACGATAACAACAGAGAAGCGGACCGAGCTGCACAGATAGGAGTGTCACAAGTAGACCTAGACTGGCAGCAGAAGGGAGAGCTGTTTCTGGCTCGATGGGCCCATGATGCTTCCAGTCATCAGGGCCGAGATGCCACCCACAGATGGGCACGAGACCGAGGGGTGGATTTAACCATGGATATAATTTCTGAAGTTATCCATGATTGTGAGACTTGTGCCGCTATTAAGCAGGCAAAAAGACTGAAGCCCCTGTGGTATGGTGGACGATGGGATAAGTATAAGTATGGAGAGGCATGGCAGGTTGATTATATCAAACTGCCACAGACTCGCCAAGGTAAGTGCTATGTACTTACCATGGTGGAAGCAACAACGGGATGGCTAGAAACTTTTTCAGTGCCCCAGGCAACGGCACGGAATACCATTTTGGGCCTTGAAAAGCAAGTCCTGTGGAGACACGGGACCCCAGAACGTATTGAGTCGGACAACGGGACTCATTTCAAAAATGAATTAGTCACCACTTGGGCGAGGGAACATGGTATCGAATGGGTGTACCACATTCCCTATCATACACCAGCTGCTGGGAAGGTTGAAAGATATAACGGACTGTTGAAGACAACTCTACAGTCACTAGGTGAGGGAACTTATAAAAACTGGGACAAGAACTTAGCCAAGGCTACCTGGCTAGTTAACACCAGGGGTTCTGTCAATCGAGCTGGCCCCGCACAAGCAGAATCCCTTCACATTGTTGATGGAGATAAAGTTCCAGCAATCCATTTGAGGGGAATGCTAGGGGAAGCTGTTTGGGTTACTCCTGCCTCAGGCCAAGACAAACCCATTCGTGGGATTGTCTTTGCTCAAGGGCCAGGACATACGTGGTGGATAATGAGGAAGGATGGAGTCATCCAATGTGTGCCTCAAGGAAATTTAGCCTTGGGGAAAAACTAATTGTATGTCCTGAGTTGTGTTTTTACAGGAAACCAGTCACCAGATGAGAGAGAGAGAGAGACCTGAACTAAGCTGTTGCTGGTATCCAGTGATGAGACAGCCCAGAACAATGAAACAGCCATAAATCAGAACTGTAGTTGTGACTGAGGAGACCAAAGATCTGGACTGAATTGAACTGACATCGGCATTGGTTTTCCAACGATGAGACAACTGCGCCGAAAGACCAACAAGAACTATATATATATATGTATATATGTATATATGCGCGCGGGATGTAGGCGAACGTGAGATACAGGTGTTACGTAAAAATAGTATGGAATAAGGGGTGGAGAATGTGGTGGTTTGGGCTAGGCCTTCCTTGGTGACCAGCTTGTAACCAA
>NW_020928436.1:0-595 GCF_003984885.1 Neopelma chrysocephalum | reverse complement strand
TGTGGTGGTTTGGGCTAGGCCTTCCTTGGTGACCAGCTTGTAACCAAGGAAGGGTCCAGATTTACCCAGTATTCCCTACGATTTTTACGTAAGCCAGACTATAAGAAGAGAGGAGGAGAGGCCTTCGCTCTCTTTCCTTCCGGCGGCTTGGAGGTGCAGGTTCCCTGCTGTTGAGTCTGCCGTGTTGGGGAGCGAGGCCTGGTTAGGCCTTGCCGACCTTGGGAGACAGAGGTTGCCGGCGATCGTTCCGGAGCGACTCTCGGTTGTCCCAGGAGAATAGTGAGATATCTTCTTTGCTAACTCTTTTGTTCTTTAGTTACTAGATCTCGGGCTACTGATTGGGATATATATATATATATATATTTTAGTTTAGTTTTGTTCCTTTTCCCCTTCCCCTTTCCCTTTCCCTTGTGAAATTGTATATAAGTGTAAATATATTTATATATATATCAGTTTGGTTGTCCTCTCTCTCGTTTTTGGGTTTTTCTTAGTTTTTTCTCCCTCTTCTCCCTGAGGTTTTTTTTTTGTTGGGGGGGGGGGACTTCTGGTGGTAAGGTTTGGAGACTTGGCAGGGAGCCAGCTTCAAACCATATCA
>NW_020928435.1:0-581 GCF_003984885.1 Neopelma chrysocephalum | reverse complement strand
TTTTTTTTTTTGGTAAGTATAAACACAATTGTCATTCATTAGCCGGGAGCAAAGACAATATTGAAAAAAAGACTTTATTAAACTGAAATTTCCTGTAAGTTTTGAAAATAAACATGTGATTCTGATAGGAACAGGGGTAAGAACACAACCCAATGCAGAGTAAAATGTTACACAATGATAACAGCTTTTCCAGGATTCAAAGTTACACATTTTGGAGTTTTGTCAGGTGTAAGTGCTGGAAAAGCTGTTATCATTGTGTAACATTTTACTCTGCATTGGGTTGTGTTCTTACCCCTGTTCCTATCAGAATCACATGTTTATTTTCAAAACTTACAGGAAATTTCAGTTTAATAAAGTCTTTTTTTCAATATTGTCTTTGCTCCCGGCTAATGAATGACAATTGTGTTTATACTTACCAAAAAAAAAAAAGTTTTAAAATGTGACTTTTTTGTAAATATTTGCAGTAATTTTGGATTATTTCTGGTCAGAAAGAGGGGTATTATTCCAGGAAAAAAACCAGAAATAACAAAATTACTGCAAATATTTACAAAAAAGTCACATTTTAAAACTTTTTTTTTTTT
>NW_020928434.1:0-7819 GCF_003984885.1 Neopelma chrysocephalum | reverse complement strand
TGTCTGGGTTTTCAAGCTTCAGTATGTCTCGAACCCTCCCTAATACATATTTTTGGTGACGAGGATGGGATACTGAACACGAAACGCACCGTTGCCAAGGACAAAGTAGGATCCACAGGTGGGGTGCATTAGCCTGTTGTTGCTGAGAAGCGAGACCTATAGAGCTTATAGGGCTGCACCGCTTGCTGCTAGAAAGTGGGACCTGTACGACTGATAGGGCTGCGCTGCTCATAGCCGGGTGGGACCTGTGGAGAGGGGAATTTCTCTTTGTGGGGCTGTGTCGTCTGGTTTGGACCCGTGCGGGGCCTGGGGTAGAGGAAGTTTCTACCTGTGGGGAGTTGGTTTTTTTCTGTAGGATTCGTGGGGGAGGGGTTCTCTGAGGAGCCAAGGTTTTTTTTCCTTTTTTTTTTTCCTTTCTTTCCTCCCTCCCCGTTTGCCGGGGGGGTGGGGCTTGCCCAAGGGAGGCTTTGCCCTGTGGGGCTAGTATAGCTTTCCGGGAACCATGCGGGGAAGAACTCCTCCCCAGGGGCTGTTACGTCTGACGTTGATGGGTAGGGGCTAGGGAGGTTAGCCATCACCCCTTACGTTTCTTTCCTGTTTATTTCCAGTCCTCCTATCCTTGTTGGTTTCCTGCTAGCTGTGCTGCCTGTGCCTTCCCCGTTTCCTCCCTGTAGCTTTCTCGTCTCAGATCTCTCAGTGTAGGCTCGGCTGCTGGCCAGCTGATGAAAGGAAGAGGAAAAGAGAAAAAAACAAAACAAAAAACTCCTTGTTGTGAGTGAGTCGGAGGGGGGGCGGGCTGTAGTTAAGGAGGAAAAGCATGAGTTGGTTAGCAAAACTTTTAACCTCTCAGAAAGGGGATTCAGGAAGTGCTCCTTTTATGGAGCGTTCTGGTTGGACACAGGAGCCCTGGAGTATTCTTTGGGGCCACTTAGAAACCTGTACTGGGGTCACTCCTGAACTGTGGAGTTTCAGTAGCCCAACAGAAATAATGAAGTATTGGGTGCAGTTCATGGAAACATCCTACACACAAAAATCACAGCATCTAATTCATATCGATCACATGACAGGAGCACTCCTGTTTGCTTATAAAATGGCTATTGGTAGAATAGAAGATTTAGAGAAGCAGTTGGAGCATTTGAAAACAGAGTTACAAGAGACAAAAACCACATCTATAGTACAACAGCAAGCCTTGTTAGCTGCAACTAATCAATGCAGCATCATGGAACAGAAATGTGCTACAGTGGCAGAAAAATTTGCCGTGCATGCTGCGAGACGGAGAAAGGGAAAGACAAGTAAAGGAAAAGAAACAGGACCTTGAGTTAGGGCTATTGTAACAGATCCAGGATGGGATCCAAAAACATGGGATGGCAACATCTGGAGTACCAGTGAGTCTGATAGTGAACAAGAGGATGCACAAAGAGATGGAGAGGAAACACCCTCGGGACCTGCAAAGGCAGCTCCTGTGGTTAAACGAAAGGGGGCCATGGATCCTGTTACAGGGCGTTGGGCACGGATCGATACCATGGAGGATTTTACATCAGAGGATGTCAAAAACTTAATCAATCGTTATAGCCAACGCCCAGGGGAGAAACCCCAACAGTGGCTAGTGCGGCTAATGGAAGAGGGAGCTGACAGTGTTGTAATTGATGGGGTAGATTTCCCACGTTTTGTAGGATTGACGGGGGATCTGTATGTTCATGCCGCATTGCACCGTGTTCCCGTGGGTCAGAACTTTACATTAGTATTGATAATTGCCACTGGATTCAGTGATAGGCACACGAATGATGGAGCGTGGCCTCCCACAACTAATCAATGGGTCACATTACGGCAAGCTATCCTCCTACTCAAGCAGGAGGAGATGAAACTTGCTGTTCAGTATGGTGATCCAGGAACATACCTGGATCAACCTTTCACACCAGGCACATGAAATGTATTACTTGAGGGGTGCCCATCACAATGGAGACCATATCTCATACCCATTCTGATGACAGTGCAAGGTAACCCTATTCGGGAAGTGATTGAAAAGTTGGGACAGTTAGGGGATTTACCAGGGCTTCTGGGGGGCCCAGAACAATCTGAGATACGAGGGGGCACTAAGTCTCTAAAAGAGGCACCAGCGGGGGACAAGGGGGAGCCGGGAGAACTCACCTGCCTGTTCAAGCTTCTGCTTCAACGTGGAATCCCAAAATCTGAAATTGATGGTATGCCCCTGAGTGTACTACGAAAAATGATGCAAACTGGGAAAAAGGGGGGCCAAGTTCGCAGTGTAACCCAGATAGAAACTGGAGCAGGCTCGGTTCCTGCTTTAGAAGCAATGGAACAACAATATCCTTGGAAGGACCTAGATAAGACTCTTGCTAAGTTCCACCCCAAAGCGGAATAGGGAAGTGGCCAAGTCCCAGGTCCAGATATCCGTGTAACTTGGCATAACCCGTGCCCCTTTGTCACTTGCATCATTTGGTGGGGGCCCACCAATTTGCAACAGGTGCGGGCTTTAGTGGACACTGGGGCAGAGGTCACAATTTTACACAGGAATCCTACTAAGCATAAGGGGGACTTGTCATCAGTATGGGGGCTTGGGGAACATCCAGTCCAAAGTGTTCAGACAAAAATAAAATTACAAGTAGGTGATTGGCAACCTCGGGTATGCCAGGTTATGATAGTTGCAATAGGTGAATATATAATTGGCATAGATCTATTAAAGGGGAACACTCTAACTATAGGTCAGCATTTATGGGCATTTGGGGCCGCACGGTGGTTAAATGTTCGGGCAGTTCAAGTTGGGCGCGTGCAAGAAGTTGCAGAAATACCCGTTGCCTCACAAGTGGTAAACATTAAACAATATCGCATACCCGGTGGGGATGAAGCTATCCAGCAGACTATTGATGACCTTTTAGAGGTTCAGTTTTTGCATTTTGCACACTCTCCATTTAATAGTCCAATTTGGCCAGTGAAGAAACCGGATGGGAGTTGGTGAATGACTGTGGACTATAGGGGGGTGAATCGAGTCACTCCACCAATCACATCAGCTGTTCCTGAGGTTGCTACCTTAGTGCAACGTATACAGCAGCATCCAGGAGAATGGTACACTGCAATAGATGTAGCAAACGCATTTTTTGCTATTCCTATCCCTA
Source organism: Neopelma chrysocephalum (assembly GCF_003984885.1). Taxonomy (NCBI): domain Eukaryota; kingdom Metazoa; phylum Chordata; class Aves; order Passeriformes; family Pipridae; genus Neopelma; species Neopelma chrysocephalum. Next base: position 4,685 of record NW_020928434.1, on the reverse strand, counting down.
GTGAAGTGCAGGACCAGTTTGCCTTTACCTGGAATGGAAATCAATATACTTTTACTCGTCTGCCTCAAGGTTATAAACATAGTCCGACCTTTTGTCACCAGGCCATCCATAGAACCCTGAAAAAGGTTATGGTACCTAAGGAGGTACAGATTACTCAGTATATTGATGATATACTGATTCATGGACAAACCTTTGAGCAGACACAGAAGAGTTTAGATACTGTTATAAACATTTTGACTCAGGACAGTTGGGAAATCAATCCGAAGAAAGTACAGGGACCTGCACAAAGTGTGAAATATTTAGGTATCCTATGGGACAGGGGGAAACAGCAAATTCCTGATAAGGTGAGGGAGGCAATAGCAAATTGGCCCAGACCGGAGACAAAGAAACAGGTCCAACAATTCGTCGGAGCCGTGGGGTTTTGGCAAACTTATTTACCAGGGTTGTCAGTACTACTCAAGCCCCTGCACAAAGTAACACGAAAAAGGAGTCAATGGGAATGGGGTCCAGAACAAGAGCAAGTGTTTCAGAAAACAAAATCAGCAGTGCAAGAGTACATGGAGTTACATCCCTTGGAGGACGGACCCGTTGAATTACAAGTTACTATAGAGGCAGACGTAGCCCTGTGGAGTCTCTGGCAGTTACAGAAGGGACGGCGATGGTTGCTTGGGTTTTGGTCCCGTAGGCTGACTGGAGTCGAAGTGCAATACACAGCATTCGAAAAAGCACTGTTGGCTGCATATTGGGCATTGTTGGATACTGAAAGTAGAACTGTGGGACATGAAGTCACCCTACGTTAAGATGTGCCCATTCTAACATGGGCACTGGGGCCCACAGCAACTCACAAAATAGGGCATGCTCAGGAATCTACTATTATGAAAATGAAATGGTATCTGCAGGAGAGAGCCAAACCAGGACCAAAAGGGGTCCTGCACCTTCATGAAGTAGTAAGCCAGGGGATACAAGGTAGTCCCACCACCACCGGGGCTGATATGATAAATTACCAAGTAGGGTGCTGGGGATTGCCCTATGAACAATTGACACCAGAACAACGGCAGAATGTGTGGTTCACAGATGGCAGTGGGACAGGGACTGGAAAGTGGCGAGCTGTGGTTTTTAATTCTGTTACCCAAACGCGACTGGTGCTAGAAGGAACTCAGGGGAGCAGTCAGTTAGCTGAACTAGCTGCTGTATGGCAAGCAATAGATGTTACACCACGTAATCAAATTTGTTACATCTATACTGATTCTTGGGCTGTGGCCCAAGGGTTGGTAAATTGGCTAGGAAAATGGCAGCGCGATACGTGGAAAATAGGAACAAAGGATGTGTGGAGTAAAGAGATTTGGGAACGAATCTGGAATGCTTTGAAAGATCGTGATGCTCGTGTCTTCCATGTAGATGCTCACACAAAACAGGAGACCGAAATGGCCAAGTGGAATGCTCATGTTGACCACCTAGCCAGAGTGCAGAAAGTAACCATGACCAGTCCCGAGGAACACGCTCTAGCCTTATGGGCACATGATAAGTCTGGGCACACAGGACGAGATGCAACGCTTGCTTGGGCGAGAGCCCGGGGGGTTCTTATACCCCAAGCAGCCATTCAACAAGTTCTCAGCGAGTGTACAGTTTGCCAATTTCTGAGGGAGCGCAAAGTACTCTCACTACTGCTAGGGCATCTTAAACGAGGGTCACGCGGTGGGGAAATATGGCAAATTGATTTTATTGGCCCTTTACCTGAACATCGTAGGCAGAGATATATTTGCATAGCTGCAGATACCTATTCTAGTCTCGTGGTAGCCATAACCAGTCAGTACGCTAGCAGTCACACCACTATAAGATGTATGAGCACGATTGAACTCTACTATGGGACTCCCTTAGAGATGCAATCTGATAATGGGATGCACTTTAAAAACCAAGCTGTCACGCAATGGGCTGAAGATCGTGGGATTACATAGACATGGCATTTACCATATCATCCACAGGGGGCAGGACTGGTGGAACGTATGAATTGGCTCCTGAAGCTGCAACTTTGCAGACTAGGGGAAGGGTCGTATAAGAAATGGGTGGACAATCTTGATGAAGACGTTCAGGTGTTAAACAACCGTATGATGTCACCTACCCTAATCCTGCTAATTTTAATGAAAGGAGACCAGGAAAAATTAACACGGGTGGCCTGAGGTTCTATTTCAGTTAGCAGTGGCACAATTTTTACAGTCAAGTCTATAAAAGGCGGTTATGTGCTAATAAACACACAGACACAGTCTCTGGGGCCAAACCAGGATCAATGGGTCCGAACGGATGTTACATTGTCCTATGTAGGTCAGCAAGAAGGTATCCTCCACTATATGGTGTTGCGACCAGAGCTGTCTAGCCTGGGTCTGACACTGCTGAATCCTGTGCAGGGGGATACCACAAAACCCTTATTAGCAGGGTTGAAAAATACCACAGAGCATCCAATTACAGTACCCCTGATGGAATGGGTTGATGCTTACCATGTGCACAGTTTACCTGTAGTGCCCATAGTCCAAAAATGGTTTGCAGGTGGTCGAGTATGGTACCAAGCTCCCGGGGATGAGAGTCCTGTTGCTGCTGAAATTGTAGCAGCTGATGATTCTCAAGCAGTGACAATTGCAATTGAGGGTCATACAGAATTAAAAAGGGTCCCTACCCAGCACCTGAGATGGCAGGAGTAAACATGGTGGGGGGAGGGGGTGTTGGCTTATAAACTTTTTTCCCCCATTCTTTCCCCATTCAGGTATCTAGGCGAACGCATGGATAGTCCAACTGTCATGGACATGACTACTCCTGCATTAGGTCATTCAGTGCAAGCCACACATATTGAATAACAGAATGAATTTTGTTTTTTGTCTAGCAGGTTTCTTGCCTTAATGGATCCAGGAATTTACTATTCCAAAGCTAAGAAGACCTCTACGTCTTGGATGAGTTATTCCTACTGCCTTTTAATGAAATTGGTATAGTTTTGTTACACTGATTGTTTTGCGGTACTCATATTCTATGTGTTGTATCTCAGTAGTTTACCACAGGTGGCAAGGATTGATTGGAATATCCCTCTCTTCTCCTGGATTACTGCAACGTATAAACAAGACTTTTTGGGTTTACCAGGCCAAGAGGATTATATGGGATTGTGAAGTAACAAGGTGTGAAAAAAAACCAAACAAACAAAAAAAAAAACAACCCCGTGTGGAAAAGCAAGACTGTGTCTGTTTGGCATGACTGCAAATGAAGGACTGTTGGTTGTGTACCTCCCTATGGGTTTTGGCTTGCATCAATTTTTGTATTAAACTGGTAACATTAAGTGTTTTGTTTAGCTTGTGCCGTGGTTTAATGAATGCCCTGGTTCATCTGGCATGGATAAAAGTCTTTTATAGCATGGAGGCAAGAGGTACCTGCACTATCACTCTATGAGGTGGAGGGGATTGACTGCAGTCAGGGGCAAATTGTGGCAGGACAGCTTGCCCCGATAAGGCCTAGAATCTTTACAGAGAGTGCAACCTTTCTGTGGGAGCAATTGGTTAGACCAGAATGTTGTTTGGTGTTGAATCAAACTCCAGACATACATTGCCTGTGGTGGCTCCTAATAGGCCCATAAGACATTGTGGCTGGCAGTCAACCACTCCACACTATAAAAGATGAATCTGGAGTATAAAATTGTCTAATAGTCTAAAGCTACATTTTGCAGGAAACCCCTGAGTTTCATCACATTGTCCGGGCCCATACGAGTGGACACACCTGTTCATCTGTCCCAACTTGAGAAATAAGTCTGCCAACCGGGGAACGATTATCCTAAGAACTGTTGACTCCCAGTAGTTAATCATTGGAACCCACTCGGATCTCCCTCCTGGGGATGGACATGATTATCAAGATAGTGTCGTCTGGAATTTTTTGCTGTCTGTTTAAACGGGTCACCAATGTCATGGTCCAACCACAGACCACGCGGTGGAAATGTAGCGAGAATGTTGATTTTTTTTTTTTGTTTGGTCTGTGTTTGGCCCCAGCCACCTGTGGTAGTTTATATTCTCCCTGCCAAGTTCACTGATAAAACAGAGAATTCGTCCTTGGAGGGAGAACTTCTGTATAAACCATTTTAATTGGTGTTCTACTATTGTTTCATTGTCTGCCAAGGGCATTTGAAGGAGAAGGTGAAGAGGAGAGGAGGAAGGCTCGAACCTCGACTCAATTAGAAGAGATCCCCAAACCAGACTGCGCATGCGTTGGGGGATTTCCAAAGTTCTCACGCATGCGCTGAAGGGATGAACTTATATAACTAAGAGGGTGGGATTGAGAGCCTCTGGAGGGGTGGTACTGGCCATGCCTTCCCGGGCAGAGGTGCTCATTGATAGTATAAAAGTAGACGGGTTTCTTTGGATGGTTGGCCTGCTCTACAGGAAGGATCAAGTTGCCTTTAGCGGGGACGCCTGCTATCATGGGAGCCTGCTAACCCTCCGGAACTGCTGCAGAGGATTTTATAGTATTTTGAAGTGGGTAAGATCATCTCATAAATGACACCTAGGTGAGTAGGGTGTCGTACTTTCCTCTTTAGTTTTCCCCTTCTCCCGAGTGCCCGTTTTTGTTAGCCACCTTTTTGTAATAAATATCTGCTTTATTGAGTTCCAACGGTGTCTGGGTTTTCAAGCTTCAGTATGTCTCGAACCCTCCCTAATACA
>NW_020928433.1:0-958 GCF_003984885.1 Neopelma chrysocephalum | reverse complement strand
AGAAAAGCATACAGCAATTGGCAGGACTTTATTATATGGACCTTACAGTTATCATATGGACTTTACTGTTATTATGTGGTTTCATTGTATTCACACTACACAGTGCACAACCTGGTCGTGCCCAGGCTTGCCATGAGTTTGCCTGCTCCCTGCTTCCTCCACTCCTCCCCCTTTTGTCCATGTCCCGATCCTGGTTTGTTCCCCTGCTTGTCTGTCTCATGCTCCGCCCTATGTTCTGGCCCTTTCCCCGCCCGAGCTGACAAAAAGACAGTGTGCACGCGTGAATAGGGCATTCTACTTGCACCCTTCCTCGTGTCCCATCCCCTCTTCGGACAGCGGCAAATGGCGCAAAACGTGGGGCAAAAGTACAGATTTTTACCTTAAGAAAATCTCCCACACGCCACAAGGGCTCAGACGACGCGGAGAGAAGCGTTTTCGTCCCGCTGGTCCTTCCCGGCTGAACCCCAGATCACGGCAAGACGGCCACCGCACCGAGAAAGGTGAGCACCGGGAAAACCTCTAACCCCATCTCCCACCCTCACAAAAACAACTTTAAAACCAACTACAGCCTAACAGAAGCCTAATTTCGCAATGGGCCTCTGGCTATCAACCCCTCAAAAATTTGTGTACAGCAAGCTGAAAGACTTTATTATTGAACATGGACACCCCTTAGACAAAAAGTCGGCGAAATCGCTTGCAAAATGGCTAGAAAACCGCAGCGAAGTGGTCTCGGACGATTTAAAAATACAAGACTGGGAAAAAATGGAAACAAAAGGAGAGAGGGGACAAAAACGCAGCCGAAGCACTAATTGCTTGGAGACTGATTTTGATGCTGCTGCAACACCAAATAACCAGTTTGGATGAAACTCTCCAAGAATCCAAGCAAGAATCCAAAACGTCCAGGTCCAGATCCCCTGGGGGCGACAAGCCCCGGGAGTCCCGGAGTGGCGTGGGGGGG
>NW_020928432.1:0-2052 GCF_003984885.1 Neopelma chrysocephalum | reverse complement strand
GGGGGGGCGGGGGAGCGCGGACGGCGGGAGGGAGGAACGGGGCACGGAATGCCAGCGGCTTTTGCATCATGGCGTCGGCGAGCTGGGCGGTGGTGTGCGCGCGCTCGGGGCCGAGGGGCGCGGGGAGCGAGCGCGGCACCAGGCGCCGCGTGCAGAAACGGCGTGCGAAGATTTCGCGCGCGTCCCGCCGGCCCCGCCCCCCGGCCCGCCCGCGCGAGCCCGGCCGGCACCGCGCCCCCACCGTCCCCCTCCTCCGCCTCCCCCCCACCAAAAAAACCCTCTCGGCCCCTCTCCCCTCCAACCCCCCCCCATCCCCAACGCATGCATGTACTCCTTTCCAATGCCCCACTCCCCACGGCAGCACCGCGCCAGTAGCTGGCGCTTTAACCCCTTCAGTACCACCACCCTGTGGATCTACTTGTTCCTCCGCACCGGTAGATTGCGCTTGTCCCCCACAAGGCCCACCACTCCCCCATAGCCCACCTATTTCCACCTCCCTGTCTCCACATACATGCCAACATGTTTGTAATCATGGTCCTGGCTTCTCCGGTGCCAGTGCCCAGAGGAGCAGATGGTCTTACATAAAGGAACAAGCGTCAACAGCTGATGATTTGAATTTGGTTAAAGCATTTCCTGTATTTTATCATCCCGACAATCACCCTGTCTGGGAACCCATCCCCCTCCCAGTTCTGAAGGATACAAAACAAGCTATTACTGACTACGGGTTAAACTCACCTTATGTAATAAGAGTACTGAGTTCACTCTTTGCTGCATACACATTCACTCCAAATGACATAAAGGAATTAGTGAGCGCTTTCTTCACTAACATGCAAACAACACTTTTCCTGGAGGAATGGCAAACTCGCATTCGCCAGCATGCCCAGCGAGCCTCAATAACCACAGGGACCCCAGTTCTGGAGTCCTTTAATAGGCTCTATGGAGTGGGACCTTATATTTCCAATGAGGCCCAAACCAAGATTCCTATGGATGAATTGGACATTTCAAAAAATCTAGCTTTCCAAGCTATTCAAACCATTGCTGAGGCGGATGAACCTACACCTTCATACACACAAGTACAACAAAAACCAACAGAACCATTCATAGACTTTGCAGAAAGGCTAAAGAAAGCCATTGCAAAACAAGTCAAACACCCAGAAGCTCAAGATGCACTATTTTTAAGGTTGGCTATAGAACAATCTAATGACAATTGCCAACAAATACTAAGAACTCTTAAAGATCCCACTCCTATGGTCATGGTTAAGGCATGTCGTAATGTGGGGTCTAATTCTCATAAAGCAAGACTAATAGCTGAAGCTTTAGCTGGACCACAAACCTGTTTTCACTGTGGTGAGACAGGACATATAAAAAAGAACTGCCCACTATCAACCACAAAATTTCAGCTTCCAAAGACACCGTGCAAGCGATGTGGCAAAGGCAGACACTGGACTAAGGATTGCCGCTCCCTCACTAACATCTACGGAGAACTGCTGCCCCCGAAAAAATCACCCGACTTAAGGAGAAAAGTGACTTTTAATTCAATGCCAGATCTCAAACAGTGCACCTGTGAACTGTCAGGAAACAAGGCAGCAAGCTCCAGGGGTGCTGTGTTAACACAAACACCCCCTCAACTGCGTTCCATCCTGCATAACCCATCCCTTCCGCAGGATCTCGTAGTCCACAGAAGACCACTATCACCAAGTTTTTAGACACCATGGAGCAGTGGCATCTCGGGCTGGAAACAATTTTTTAAGGGGGGAGTCACTCAGCAGATGCATCTGTCCAAACTGATTTGGAAGATGCAGATCTGTCCTCCTCCAAGTCCATTTAAACAAACCCTTTTTAACTTGCTTTGAAATTTTGCTTTTTCTGTTTGTATTGTTATTAACTATTTCTTGTATCACAGCATGCTACAAGAAGGACTATCACAGCAGACATTTTCAATCAAGTAAGAAAGGGTGAGATGTGAAGGAGCAAGATTCAGGATGGGAACAGTTCCCAGGCATGAAGAAAAGCATACAGCAATTGGCAGGACTTTATTATATGGACCTTACA
>NW_020928431.1:0-2053 GCF_003984885.1 Neopelma chrysocephalum | reverse complement strand
GGGGGGGCGGGGGAGCGCGGACGGCGGGAGGGAGGAACGGGGCACGGAATGCCAGCGGCTTTTGCATCATGGCGTCGGCGAGCTGGGCGGTGGTGTGCGCGCGCTCGGGGCCGAGGGGCGCGGGGAGCGAGCGCGGCACCAGGCGCCGCGTGCAGAAACGGCGTGCGAAGATTTCGCGCGCGTCCCGCCGGCCCCGCCCCCCCGGCCCGCCCGCGCGAGCCCGGCCGGCACCGCGCCCCCACCGTCCCCCTCCTCCGCCTCCCCCCCACCAAAAAAACCCTCTCGGCCCCTCTCCCCTCCAACCCCCCCCCATCCCCAACGCATGCATGTACTCCTTTCCAATGCCCCACTCCCCACGGCAGCACCGCGCCAGTAGCTGGCGCTTTAACCCCTTCAGTACCACCACCCTGTGGATCTACTTGTTCCTCCGCACCGGTAGATTGCGCTTGTCCCCCACAAGGCCCACCACTCCCCCATAGCCCACCTATTTCCACCTCCCTGTCTCCACATACATGCCAACATGTTTGTAATCATGGTCCTGGCTTCTCCGGTGCCAGTGCCCAGAGGAGCAGATGGTCTTACATAAAGGAACAAGCGTCAACAGCTGATGATTTGAATTTGGTTAAAGCATTTCCTGTATTTTATCATCCCGACAATCACCCTGTCTGGGAACCCATCCCCCTCCCAGTTCTGAAGGATACAAAACAAGCTATTACTGACTACGGGTTAAACTCACCTTATGTAATAAGAGTACTGAGTTCACTCTTTGCTGCATACACATTCACTCCAAATGACATAAAGGAATTAGTGAGCGCTTTCTTCACTAACATGCAAACAACACTTTTCCTGGAGGAATGGCAAACTCGCATTCGCCAGCATGCCCAGCGAGCCTCAATAACCACAGGGACCCCAGTTCTGGAGTCCTTTAATAGGCTCTATGGAGTGGGACCTTATATTTCCAATGAGGCCCAAACCAAGATTCCTATGGATGAATTGGACATTTCAAAAAATCTAGCTTTCCAAGCTATTCAAACCATTGCTGAGGCGGATGAACCTACACCTTCATACACACAAGTACAACAAAAACCAACAGAACCATTCATAGACTTTGCAGAAAGGCTAAAGAAAGCCATTGCAAAACAAGTCAAACACCCAGAAGCTCAAGATGCACTATTTTTAAGGTTGGCTATAGAACAATCTAATGACAATTGCCAACAAATACTAAGAACTCTTAAAGATCCCACTCCTATGGTCATGGTTAAGGCATGTCGTAATGTGGGGTCTAATTCTCATAAAGCAAGACTAATAGCTGAAGCTTTAGCTGGACCACAAACCTGTTTTCACTGTGGTGAGACAGGACATATAAAAAAGAACTGCCCACTATCAACCACAAAATTTCAGCTTCCAAAGACACCGTGCAAGCGATGTGGCAAAGGCAGACACTGGACTAAGGATTGCCGCTCCCTCACTAACATCTACGGAGAACTGCTGCCCCCGAAAAAATCACCCGACTTAAGGAGAAAAGTGACTTTTAATTCAATGCCAGATCTCAAACAGTGCACCTGTGAACTGTCAGGAAACAAGGCAGCAAGCTCCAGGGGTGCTGTGTTAACACAAACACCCCCTCAACTGCGTTCCATCCTGCATAACCCATCCCTTCCGCAGGATCTCGTAGTCCACAGAAGACCACTATCACCAAGTTTTTAGACACCATGGAGCAGTGGCATCTCGGGCTGGAAACAATTTTTTAAGGGGGGAGTCACTCAGCAGATGCATCTGTCCAAACTGATTTGGAAGATGCAGATCTGTCCTCCTCCAAGTCCATTTAAACAAACCCTTTTTAACTTGCTTTGAAATTTTGCTTTTTCTGTTTGTATTGTTATTAACTATTTCTTGTATCACAGCATGCTACAAGAAGGACTATCACAGCAGACATTTTCAATCAAGTAAGAAAGGGTGAGATGTGAAGGAGCAAGATTCAGGATGGGAACAGTTCCCAGGCATGAAGAAAAGCATACAGCAATTGGCAGGACTTTATTATATGGACCTTACA
>NW_020928430.1:0-634 GCF_003984885.1 Neopelma chrysocephalum | reverse complement strand
GCAGTATATAAGGGCATTGTCTAGGCTGTTTGTTGTCACTTTGGGGCCTGCTTCGAGCTGCTTCCTCTCTGGCACATGAAAGCCTGTGGCACAGAAGGCAGCAAGCAGGACGGCAACAAGCAGGACGATGCTGGCAGCAACGCACTTGTTTCGCCCTCGGCACCCTGGGTGTAACTCAGCCCATTCCTTGCCATTAGAGTATTTTGGGGCATTGCTGCAAAGGGGTCTCCAGATGTAATCTCCTTGAGAGCGGTCAGTGCTACTGCACCTGACACCACTTGCTCTGAGTCTGGCCTCTTTTCGTATTCCTAGCTGGGCTTCTAGGGGCGCAGCTAGAGAGGCGGACCGGTGCTCCTCAGAGCCAATTCCTTGGTAAGGTTGAACCAGCTCAGCGGTGCTGTGTTCAACCCCTCCAGAGAGGGTTTGCAAAGCCTTTTCACAGCTTGCGTTCACCTTATCAGAAGCCAACTGCTTTTACAGCATCTCTCTGGCCTCATTGTATTCAATTTGCCTGTGCAAAGCAGTCCGCAGCCGATTTAAATGTTGTGAGTTTGGATCAGCACAACTTTGTAACACTCTTGTGCTGGTGTCCTGGTTAGAACGGCTGGGACCAATTCATCCCTGGATGGGTGTA
>NW_020928429.1:3975-5360 GCF_003984885.1 Neopelma chrysocephalum | reverse complement strand
TGAATTGAGTTCATTTTGCCTTGCTGGTTAACTTTTAAACCAGCACATTTTGGCGCCCAACGTGGGGCAGAGAGAGAGAAGTCAGAATCACAATTTCATTTTAAGCATCTGTGTATTTGGATACAGAAACTCCCCGATCAACATGTTGTTTGATGCATTCACGTGGGTGTTTTATCTGAGCATGTTCATATTTCCACAAATGGGGAACTATTTGCCTATTTTAATGCTCTCTTTAAGACCAGGGAGAGGGATCCAAATTGCTTTACTAGTATACTATGTTTATGTCATCATAACCTCAGAAGCAATGAGTTTCATTGTAAATGTGTATTCAGTCCTGTTTACCTGTCCTGGTTTAGGTTGCTACCTCTGGGGCCTCATTAAAAATTGCACCCAGCCCTTTGGGGGAACAGTGGGGAATGGTGGTTTCCAGCCTCTCACCTCCTTCTTTCCCTTCAGGCCTGGTACAACAGTTTTTGAAAATATTGATTTTCCTTTTGATGCTAAGGACGGCATAATGTTATTGTTAGTGTTGCTCTGTCTGCTGCTCTGTCTGCTCTGTACTGTTTACACCATGCTTAGGGTCAGAACAGGGCCTTCTAGGGAGGCTGTTTGGACGCCTGTCCTGGGAATGGATAACACTGAGTGGCACGGGAAGTGGGAGGACATCGGCCAGTATTTGGAGAAGTTTTCTCCTCCCATGATCTGGAAATTCACCCCTGAACAACTGCAGGATCCTGTCAGCATGATAAAACTGGTAAAGGAAAAATGCTCTGGCAGCTCCAGAGATGGTCAGCTCACAGCAACCTGCTGGGCCCTGGCCACTGCTTACCGGGCACTGCTTGACATGGTACAGCACTGCCAGGGGGAGGAGAGAAGGAGCAAATCAACTGGCACCACGTCCACACAAACTACAGCTGAGTCGGAGGGAGTAAGAAATAAATCAACTGGCACCATGCCCACACAAACCATCGAGGAGCCAGAAGGACAACAGAAACCAATAGCAGTCGCCCCTGTCCAGAAAAGGAAATCGAAGACTAAATCAGTCCGCATAGCAAATGATGACGAAGAGGCAGGACCTTCACATCCACCGGAGGAGACAGAACCAGAAATAATCACTCGGTCCCTATCCCTGGGTGAGCTACGTGAGCTCCGGAGAGAGTTCACACGGCAGGCGAACGAGTCCATCCTGACCTGGCTGCTCCGAATCTGGGATGCCGCCGCTAACGACACAATTCTAGATGGAAGTGAAGCAAGACAACTGGGATCCCTGTCTCGAGATGTCGTCATTGATCAGGGGATTGGAAGGAGGCAGGAAACTCTCAGCCTCTGGCGGCGACTGTTGTCCAGTGTAAGGGAGAGATACCTTTGCAAGGAGGACCTCCACG
>NW_020928429.1:0-3875 GCF_003984885.1 Neopelma chrysocephalum | reverse complement strand
GGGAGGGAGAGGACAAGGTTGGTGCATTGGTCAGCAAACTCAGGATTTATGAAGACACTGTCACCGCCCCATTACGAGCCCACGTCTCATCGGTGGAAACCAAACTGGCTGAACATGTCCGAAGCCTGGAAGAGAAGATTGAAGAAGGACACCAGAGGCTAAGAGAAGAAATTAAGGAAGGGATCTTCCATACCTCGCCAGGACAAACAACGGTCTCTGCTATCAGGAGCCAGCGTCCCCCAGCTAAGGAGAGAGGGTACACTCCACGTGGCAATCTATGGTTTTACCTCCAAGAGCACGGAGAAGATATGAGGAAGTGGGATGGGAAACCCACCTCTTCCTTAGCAGCCCGGGTACGTGAATTGAAAAGAGGGACAAGTACCACAAGGAACTCTTTGAGGATGAATGCTGCTCCAGTCTCTCGCAGGCAAGACTCCAGACGGCCCAGGAATGATGATATGTCTGATCCTCTTGAAGGGACTTCCAGGTCATACTTACAAGAAGAGCGCAACGAGTACCATGACCAGGACTAGGGGTGCCCTGCCTCTAGCCAGGTAGAGGAGAGGGACAATCGAGTCTATTGGACAGTGTGGATTCGGTGGCCTGGCACATCAGAGCCACAAAGATATAAGGCTTTAGTTGACACCGGCGCACAATGTACTTTGATGCCATCAAGATACATAGGGGCAGAATCCATCTCTATTTCTGGGGTGACAGGGGGATCCCAACAGCTGACTGTACTGGAAGCTGAAGTGAGCCTGACTGGGAAGGAATGGCACAGACACCCCATCGTGACTGGCCCAGAGGCCCCGTGTATCCTTGGCATAGATTACCTGAGGAGTGGGTATTTCAAAGACCCAAAAGGACTTCGTTGGGCGTTTGGCATAGCTACTGTGGAGGCAGAGGAAATTAGACAGTTGAACACCTTGCCTGGCCTCTCAGAGGACCCCTCTGCTGTGGGACTGCTGAAGGTTGAAGAACAATTGGTACCGATAGCCACAGCAACAGTGCACCGTCGGCAATACCGCACCGACCGAGACTCTGTGACTCCCATACATAAGATGATCCGTGAACTGGAGACCCAGGGGGTGGTCAGCAAGACTCGCTCACCCTTTAATAGCCCTATATGGCCAGTGCGTAAATCCAGCGGAGAGTGGAGGCTGACAGTGAATTACCGTGGACTCAATGAAGTCACACCACCCCTGAGTGCTGCTGTGCCGGACATGCTGGAGCTCCAGTACGAGCTGGAGTCCAAGGCAGCCAAGTGGTATGCCACCATTGACATTGCCAATGCCTTCTTCTCCATTCCTTTGGCAGCGGAATGCAGGCCACAATTTGCTTTCACTTGGAGAGGTGTGCAGTACACCTGGAATCGACTGCCTCAGGGGTGGAAACACAGTCCCAGCATTTGCCATGGACTGATCCAGACTGCACTGGAAAAGGGCGAGGCTCCAGAACATCTACAGTACATTGATGACATCATTGTATGGGGGAACACAGCGGGGGAAGTCTTCGAGAAAGGAGAGAAGATAATCCAGATCCTCCTAAGAGCTGGTTTTGCCATTAAACGAAGTAAGGTCAAGGGACCTGCTCAGGAAATTCAGTTCTTAGGAGTGAAGTGGCAAGATGGACGTCGCCTAATTCCAACTGAGGTAATTAACAAAATAGCAGCCATGTCCCCACCAACCAGCAAGAAGGAAACACAGGCTTTCCTAGGCGCTGTGGGCTTTTGGAGGATGCATATCCCCGAGTACAGTCAAATTGTAAGCCCTCTCTACCTTGTGACACGGAAGAAAAATGATTTCCAGTGGGGCCCTGAACAACAACAGGCCTTTGAACAAATCAAACAGGAGATTGCCCATGCGGTAGCCCTTGGGCCAGTAAGGACAGGACAGGACGTGAAGAACGTGCTCTACACTGCAGCCGGGAAGAATGGCCCTTCTTGGAGCCTCTGGCAGAAAGTGCCTGGGGAGACCCGAGGACGACCGCTGGGATTCTGGAGTCGGGGATACAAAGGATCTGAAGCCAGCTATACACCAACTGAGAAAGAGATCCTGGCTGCTTATGAAGGACTTCGAGCCGCCTCAGAAGTGATCGGCACCGAAGCGCAGCTCCTCCTGGCACCCCGACTACCAGTGCTGGGCTGGATGTTCAAGGGGAGAGTTCCTGCTACACATCACGCCACCGATGCCACATGGAGTAAGTGGATCGCTCTGATCACACAACGAACCCGGATAGGGAATCCTAATCGCCCTGGGATTCTGGAAATTATCACCAATTGGCCCGAAGGTGAGAGTTTTGGACTATCCTCTGAAGAAGAAGAGGAGCAGGTGACACGGGCTGAGGAGGCCCCACCATATGACAAGCTACCAGCAGATGAAAGACGATATGCGCTTTTCACGGATGGCTCCTGCCGCATTGTAGGGACAAACCGAAAATGGAAGGCAGCCGTGTGGAGTCCCACACGGCGAGTTGCAGAAGCAACCGAAGGACAAGGTGGGTCAAGTCAGTTCGCAGAGCTTAAAGCCGTTCAGTTGGCTTTGGATATAGCTGAACGAGAGAAGTGGCCAAGACTCTATATCTACACTGACTCATGGATGGTGGCCAATGCTCTGTGGGGATGGCTAGAGCAATGGAGAAAGGCCAACTGGCAGCGCCAAGGGAAACCCATCTGGGCAGCGGAGATGTGGCAGGACATCGCTGGCCGGGTAGAGAAGCTGAGTGTGAAGGTCGGTCACGTAGACGCTCACGTACGCAAGAAACGGGCTAATGAGGAGCATCGCAACAACGAGCAGGCGGACCGAGCTGCCAGGATTAAAGTCTCTCAGGTGGATCTGGATTGGCAACACAAAGGAGAATTATTTCTGGCTCGATGGGCCCATGACGCCTCCGGTCACCAGGGGAGAGATGCAACATACAGATGGGCTCAGGACCGAGGGGTGGACTTAACCAAGGACATTGTCTCACAGGTCATCCATGACTGTGAGACATGTGCTGCCATCAAGCAGGCCAAGCGGGTGAAGCCTCTATGGTATGGTGGACGGTGGTCAAAGTACAGGTATGGGGAAGCCTGGCAAGTTGACTACATCACGCTCCCCAAAACCCGCCAGGGCAAGCGCTACGTACTTACCATGGTAGAAGGAAGTACTGGATGGCTGGAGACATACCCCATACCTCATGCCACTGCCCGGAATACCATCCTGGGCCTTGAAAAACAAGTCCTGTGGCGACACGGCACCCCGGAGAGAATTGAGTCTGATAATGGGACCCATTTCAAGAATGGCCTCGTAGACACCTGGGCCAGAGAGCACGGCATTGAGTGGGTGTATCATATCCCCTACCATGCACCAGCTGCTGGAAAAGTTGAACGGTGCAACGGACTGCTGAAAACCACCCTGAAGGCACTGTGTGGAGAGACTCTCAAACACTGGGAGCTGCATTTAGCAAAGGCCACCTGGTTGGTCAACACGCGAGGCTCCATCAATCGAGCTGGCCCTGCCCAATCAGAACCTTTGCATACTGTAGATGGAGATAAAGTCCCCGTGGTGCATATGAGAGGTATGTTAGGGAAGACTGTTTGGATTAATCCCACCTCAAGCAAAGGCAAACCCATCCGAGGGATTGTTTTTGCTCAAGGACCTGGTTTCACCTGGTGGGTAATGCAAAAAGATGGGGAGACACGTTGTGTACCACAAGGGGACCTAATTTTGAGTGAGAATGGTCCGTAATGTTTCATTGTACATATGTGTATATAGTTTTAAAGAGACATAGTTTTTAAGGGGGTTAATTTGGGCATGACATGGATGGCATAGAATAAGGGGTGGATAATGTCCTGGTTAGAACGGCTGGGACCAATTCATCCCTGGATGGGTGTA
>NW_020928428.1:0-683 GCF_003984885.1 Neopelma chrysocephalum | reverse complement strand
GCAGTATATAAGGGCATTGTCTAGGCTGTTTGTTGTCACTTTGGGGCTTGCTTTGAGCTGCTTCCTCTCTGGCACATGAAAGCCTGTGGCACAGAAGGCAGCAAGCAGGACGGCAACAAGCAGGACGATGCTGGCAGCAACGCACTTGTTTCGCCCTCGGCACCCTGGGTGTAACTCAGCCCATTCCTTGCCATTAGAGTATTTTGGGGCATTGCTGCAAAGGGGTCTCCAGATATAATCTCCTTGGAAGTGGTCAGTGCTACTGCACCTGACACCACTTGCTCTGAGTCTGGCCTCTTTTCGTATTCCTAGCTGGGCTTCTAGGGCCACAGCTAGAGAGGCAGACCGGTGCTCCTCAGAGCTAAATCCTCGGTAAGGTTGAACCAGCTCAGCGGTGCTGTGTTCAACCCCTCGAGAGAGGGTTTGCAAAGCCTTTTCACAGCTTGTGCTCACCTTATCAGAAGCCAACTGCTTATACAGCATCTCTCTGGCCTCATTGTATTCAATTTGCCTGTGCAAAGCAGTCCGCAGCCGATTTAAATGTTGTGAGTTTGGTTCAGCACAACTTTGTAACACTCTTGTGCTGGGCAGGTTGCTGTTTTGTCTGTGGTGAGAAGCCTTCTCATGGCTCTCAGCGCCTGTTTGATTGTTACTTTGTATTTTTCTCGGGAGTGATTCAATTG
>NW_020928427.1:0-676 GCF_003984885.1 Neopelma chrysocephalum | reverse complement strand
TGTCCTGGTTAGAACGGCTGGGACCAATTCATCCCTGGATGGGTGTAACCCAAAACTGTGTATTCTATAGCCTCCATGCCATTTCCCAAAAACTGCTGTCAGTAGAGGCCTGCAAGGTGGGAAGATGTTCCTGTACCCTTTTATGGAATTCCCCGCTCTGATATCCTTATATGGAATTCCCTGCTCTAATACCCTTTTATGGAAGAGGGACTGAGCATCCGCATGCCCTTTTATGGAATTCCCTACTCTGAGGGAGGGACTGAGCACTCCCGCCTGAACTGGAGAGTATATAACTGGGAGTTTCAGAGCCTTGGGGCGCTCTCTCGTGGGACCCAGAGGAAGACAGCAGACCACCGCTGCTCCCAACCAGGCTGAGACCACCACCCTCAACTGGACTGCAATCACCACTTCTGACCAGACTGCAGCAGCTCTCCCATCAGCAGGTTTATTCCCTCTCCCTTTGCTTTGGACTCGGGGGGGTGGGCCAAGGTACACCACTTTTGTTCATACCCCAGGGTGCTGGGTTTGTACATTTGGGTTTTGTGGATTAAAACCAATTGTCTGTCTGTATAATTGTACTTATTGCATTATTTTAATAAATTGTTATTCTGACTTATAAATCTCTCTTTTGAATTGAGTTCATTTTGCCTTGCTGGTTAACTTTTAAACCAGCACA
>NW_020928426.1:0-2089 GCF_003984885.1 Neopelma chrysocephalum | reverse complement strand
TAGGATAGATGGTTTAATATTTGCATGACAGCCATCTTCAGCTAGTAATTTTACACAGTAATTTGTGTCCCTTGCTCTTAACCTTACTGGCAAGAAAAAACAATGTCTTCTTGAGAACATGTTCCTCCTCCTGCACGTTCTTCACACTTCTCTTTTGCCATGGAAACAGTAGTGAGGGTGCTCAAATTGAATTCTGGTCCAGCTCTGGCATCAAATCCACCCTTCAAGGAAACCTCATTCCACTGTTTTAGGAGGTTGCCTAACACTCAATAAACCTCCATCTCTTAATTTGCTTTAATAACACAGTGAGTCACTCTGTGACTAGGGAGGCAGCCAACTGCTGAGGGCAACAATCATCCAAAGAGCACCTCCCAGGGTACGAAGCTGTGGGTAGCCAAAATTTATAATTCATGCTAAGCAAACTTTCTGGATGCAGCAACCCTTCCAGCCAGCTCCCAGAGCCCTGCCAGCTAATTAGCAGTGAGCAGAGGTACCAGATGGAGCTGTGTTAAGTTCCTCTTGGATGGAAGCTCCTCTTTTTTAGAGCTTACACCAACCATTACCTGTGCAGTGCATTTATCCTGGGTGTGTGGCTGCACTGATAGGGAGCTGCTGGATGTGCAGCATTCAGCTCCTGTGGCATCTGCCGTGGTGAAACTCATTTTTGGCACAAAGAACAAATTGGCAAGGACTGTGGAAATGAGGCAGCTTCTCTGGCCATGCAGCACTCCCTCGAGGTAAAATACAATTTTTCTAGTGGCCCAACATCTGCTTGCAAAAGGAAATGGTTTCTGATCTAGGGAGAGTTTATTTCCTTCCTTTATTAAATGAACTCATCATCTCATTACAGTGCAAGCTGAGGGCTTCTCAGTGCTGCCAACATATAATGAACGACTGACTCAGCTGGGAAGATGTTTCTGTGGCTGAAACTAAAATCAGGAAATAACATGCAGGTCATTTCTTTCTACCTTGTAGGTCTGCAGAGGGCACAGTACACACAATATTCAGTTGCCTGCTGGGTGGATGCAATGGACTGAACAAGGAGCTTTTCCAGGTCATCTGCATCCAAGTGGTTCTATTGAGAAACTGAAGGAAAAAAGAGTATTTCTGGTGAATAATAAATAATTCTATTAAAGTCTGTTCTAAGATTTGTTTCTGATCTCAGTATTACCTTATTTGTTTGCATTTTTCTAATTATAGATATATATCTATTTATAATATTTCCTGTTGCATTATAATTATATGCTGTATTTTAATTAGATATACTATTAAAATTATAGATAATATTATCTAATTATATCTATATTTATAACATATACTTTGTATTCTATTTGTCTAATCTATCAGTATTTTTTGTTTCGTGTAAATAACTAATTCATTCTGCATTTACATAAAAGTAACTCATTTACTCAGCACTTAACATGTGCAAGAAAATACAAGATAGAATTATTTGATCATTTCAGGATGCAATCTTATGCATATTTGTTTTTATTAGACTCCAGAAAAATGACTACTATTGACTGAAAAACATCTTTGCTTCTTCCATTTCCATCTGAAAATTAGGAGTTCCACATGTTCAGTGTACATCCAAGGCTATACTTTTTCTGGAAGCATACAAGGGGAAATTGAATGGAACAAACTGTATAAAATTAAATGTGTTAAAATAGCATATCTAGAATCCAAAAAAAATATATTCAGTTGCTATCTAGTCTGAAAGTCTGTGGATTTATTTTTAATTAATTCATAAAATATTTTCCTGAGTTGGTGCCTCCAGACAGAATTTATTGCTATACACTGCTTGGAAATTTGACAGATCATTAAAATGTAATGAAGATTTGAAAAAGTTCTACCAACTTACAAGTTTGTAGAAGAGCTTAATTCAGGTTTCATTTGCTCTTCCTCCAACCAAAATTGAAATGTAATGATGTAGAAACCCTCAGGATCCTTGTTTTATCATGGTATGCTTTGCTGCCTCCCTTATATATTGAAACTATTTAAAACTAATTTACATGACTCTAGCAGGTTATCTGCAAATATGCAAATAGGATAGATGGTTTAATATTTGCATGACAGCCATCTTCAGCTAGTA
>NW_020928425.1:0-5460 GCF_003984885.1 Neopelma chrysocephalum | reverse complement strand
TGAATTGAGTTCATTTTGCCTTGCTGGTTAACTTTTAAACCAGCACATTTTGGCGCCCAAACGTTGGGGCAGAGAGAGAGAAGTCAGAATCACAATTTCATTTTAAGCATCTGTGTATTTGGATACAGAAACTCCCCGATCAACATGTTGTTTGGTGCATTCACGTGGGTGTTTTATCTGAGCATGTTCATATTTCCACAAATGGGGAACTATTTGCCTATTTTAATGCTCTCTTTAAGACCAGGGAGAGGGATCCAAATTGCTTTACTAGTATACTATGTTTATGTCATCATAACCTCAGAAGCAATGAGTTTCATTGTAAATGTGTATTCAGTCCTGTTTACCTGTCCTGGTTTAGGTTGCTACCTCTGGGGCCTCATTAAAAATTGCACCCAGCCCTTTGGGGGAACAGTGGGGAATGGTGGTTTCCAGCCTCTCACCTCCTTCTTTCCCTTCAGACCTGGTACAACAGTTTTTGAAAATATTGATTTTCCTTTTGATGCTAAGGACGGCATAATGTTATTGTTAGTGTTGCTCTGTCTGCTGCTCTGTCTGCTCTGTACTGTTTACACCATGCTTAGGGTCAGAACAGGGCCTTCTAGGGAGGCTGTTTGGACGCCTGTCCTGGGAATGGATAACGCTGAGTGGCACGGGAAGTGGGAGGACATCGGCCAGTATTTGGAGAAGTTTTCTCCTCCCATGATCTGGAAATTCACCCCTGAACAACTGCAGGATCCTGTCAGCATGATAAAACTGGTAAAGGAAAAATGCTCTGGCAGCTCCAGAGATGGTCAGCTCACAGCAACCTGCTGGGCCCTGGCCACTGCTTACCGGGCACTGCTTGACATGGTACAGCACTGCCAGGGGGAGGAGAGAAGGAGCAAATCAACTGGCACCACGTCCACACAAACTACAGCTGAGTCGGAGGGAGTAAGAAATAAATCAACTGGCACCATGCCCACACAAACCATCGAGGAGCCAGAAGGACAACAGAAACCAATAGCAGTCGCCCCTGTCCAGAAAAGGAAATCGAAGACCAAATCAGTTCGCATAGCAAATGATGACGAAGAGGCAGGACCTTCACATCCACCGGAGGAGACAGAGCCAGAAATAATCACTCGGTCCCTATCCCTGGGTGAGCTACGTGAGCTCCGGAGAGAGTTCACACGACAGGCGAACGAGTCCATCCTGACCTGGCTGCTCCGAATCTGGGATGGCGCCGCTAACGACACAATTCTAGATGGAAGTGAAGCAAGACAACTGGGATCCCTGTCTCGAGATGTCGTCATTGATCAGGGGATTGGAAGGAGGCAGGAAACTCTCAGCCTCTGGCGGCGACTGTTGTCCAGTGTAAGGGAGAGATACCTTTGCAAGGAGGACCTCCACGTACAGCAAGGACAGTGGAACACGATGGAACAAGGTATCCGGTGCTTGAGAGAATTGGCTGTACTGGAGATAATCTTCTCAGAGGACGAAAGATTTCCTAAAAGTCCGGATGGTGTACAGTGCACATCCCAGATGTGGTTGAAGTTTGCACGACTCGGGCCAGAAATGTATTCCCGCTACCTAGCAACGCTGCAATGGAGGGAGGGAGAGGACAAGGTTGGTGCAATGGTCAGCAAACTCAGGATTTATGAAGACACTGTCACCGCCCCATTACGAGCCCACGTCTCATCGGTGGAAACCAAACTGGCTGAACATGTCCGAAGCCTGGAAGAGAAGATTGAAGAAGGACACCAGAGGCTAAGAGAAGAAATTAAGGAAGGGATCTTCCATACCTCACCAGGACAAACAAGGGTCTCTGCTATCAGGAGCCAGCGTCCCCCAGCTAAGGAGAGAGGGTACACTCCACGTGGCAATCTATGGTTTTACCTCCAAGAGCACGGAGAAGATATGAGGAAGTGGGATGGGAAACCCACCTCTTCCTTAGCAGCCCGGGTACGTGAATTGAAAAGAGGGACAAGTACCACAAGGAACTCTTCGAGGATGAATGCTGCTCCAGTCTCTCGTAGGCAAGACTCCAGACGGCCCAGGAATGATGATATGTCTGATCCTCTTGAAGGGACTTCCAGGTCATACTTACAAGAAGAGCGCAACGAGTACCATGACCAGGACTAGGGGTGCCCTGCCTCTAGCCAGGTAGAGGAGAGGGACAATCGAGTCTATTGGACAGTGTGGATTCGGTGGCCTGGCACATCAGAGCCACAAAGATATAAGGCTTTAGTTGACACCGGCGCACAATGTACTTTGATGCCATCAAGATACATAGGGGCAGAATCCATCTCTATTTCTGGTGTGACAGGGGGATCCCAACAGTTGACTGTACTGGAAGCTGAAGTAAGCCTGACTGGGAAGGAATGGCACAGACACCCCATCGTGACTGGTCCAGAGGCCCCGTGTATCCTTGGCATAGATTACCTGAGGAGTGGGTATTTCAAAGACCCAAAAGGACTTCGTTGGGCGTTTGGCATAGCTACTGTGGAGGCAGAGGAAATTAGACAGTTGAACACCTTGCCTGGCCTCTCAGAGGACCCCTCTGCTGTGGGACTGCTGAAGGTTGAAGAACAGTTGGTACCGATAGCCACAGCAACAGTGCACCGTCGGCAATACCGCACCGACCGAGACTCTGTGACTCCCATACATAAGATGATCCGTGAACTGGAGACCCAGGGGGTGGTCAGCAAGACTCGCTCACCCTTTAATAGCCCTATATGGCCAGTGCGTAAGTCCAGCGGAGAGTGGAGGCTGACGGTGGATTACCGTGGACTCAATGAAGTCACACCACCCCTGAGTGCTGCTGTGCCGGACATGCTGGAGCTCCAGTACGAGCTGGAGTCCAAGGCAGCCAAGTGGTATGCCACCATTGACATTGCCAACGCCTTCTTCTCCATTCCTTTGGCAGCGGAGTGCAGGCCACAATTTGCTTTCACTTGGAGAGGTGTGCAGTACACCTGGAATCGACTGCCTCAGGGGTGGAAACACAGTCCCAGCATTTGCCATGGACTGATCCAGACTGCACTGGAAAAGGGCGAGGCTCCAGAACATCTACAGTACATTGATGACATCATTGTATGGGGGAACACAGCGGGGGAAGTCTTCGAGAAAGGAGAGAAGATAATCCAGATCCTCCTAAGAGCTGGTTTTGCCATTAAACGAAGTAAGGTCAAGGGACCTGCTCAGGAAATTCAGTTCTTAGGAGTGAAGTGGCAAGATGGACGTCGCCTAATTCCAACGGAGGTAATTAACAAAATAGCAGCCATGTCCCCACCAACCAGCAAGAAGGAAACACAGGCTTTCCTAGGCGCTGTGGGCTTTTGGAGGATGCATATCCCCGAGTACAGTCAAATTGTAAGCCCTCTCTATCTTGTGACACGGAAGAAAAATGATTTCCAGTGGGGCCCTGAACAACAACAGGCCTTTGAACAAATCAAACAGGAGATTGCCCATGCGGTAGCCCTTGGGCCAGTAAGGACAGGACAGGACGTGAAGAACGTGCTCTACACTGCAGCCGGGAAGAATGGCCCTTCTTGGAGCCTCTGGCAGAAAGTGCCTGGGGAGACCCGAGGACGACCGCTGGGATTCTGGAGTCGGGGATACAAAGGATCTGAAGCCAGCTATACACCAACTGAGAAAGAGATCCTGGCTGCTTATGAAGGACTTCGAGCTGCCTCAGAAGTGATCGGCACCGAAGCGCAGCTCCTCCTGGCACCCCGACTACCAGTGCTGGGCTGGATGTTCAAGGGGAGAGTTCCTGCTACACATCACGCCACCGATGCCACATGGAGTAAGTGGATCGCTCTGATCACACAACGAACCCGGATAGGGAATCCTAATCGCCCTGGGATTCTGGAAATTATCACCAATTGGCCCGAAGGTGAGAGTTTTGGACTATCCTCTGAAGAAGAAGAGGAGCAGGTGATACGGGCTGAGGAGGCCCCACCATATGACAAGCTACCAGCAGATGAAAGACGATATGCGCTCTTCACGGATGGCTCCTGCCGCATTGTAGGGACAAACCGAAAATGGAAGGCAGCCGTGTGGAGTCCCACACGGCGAGTTGCAGAAGCAACCGAAGGACAAGGTGGGTCAAGTCAGTTCGCAGAGCTTAAAGCCGTTCAGTTGGCTTTGGATATAGCTGAACGAGAGAAGTGGCCAAGACTCTATATCTACACTGACTCATGGATGGTGGCCAATGCTCTGTGGGGATGGCTAGAGCGATGGAAAAAGGCCAACTGGCAGCGCCAAGGGAAACCCATCTGGGCGGCGGAGATGTGGCAGGACATCGCTGGCCGGGTAGAGAAGCTGAGTGTGAAGGTCGGTCACGTAGACGCTCACGTACGCAAGAAACGGGCTAATGAGGAGCATCGCAACAACGAGCAGGCGGACCGAGCTGCCAGGATTAAAGTCTCTCAGGTGGATCTGGATTGGCAACACAAAGGAGAATTATTTCTGGCTCGATGGGCCCATGACGCCTCCGGTCACCAGGGGAGAGATGCAACATACAGATGGGCTCAGGACCGAGGGGTGGACTTAACCAAGGACATTGTCTCACAGGTCATCCATGACTGTGAGACATGTGCTGCCATCAAGCAGGCCAAGCGGGTGAAGCCTCTATGGTATGGTGGACGGTGGTCAAAGTACAGGTATGGGGAAGCCTGGCAAGTTGACTACATCACGCTCCCCAAAACCCGCCAGGGCAAGCGCTACGTACTTACCATGGTAGAAGGAAGTACTGGATGGCTGGAGACATACCCCGTACCTCATGCCACTGCCCGGAATACCATCCTGGGCCTTGAAAAACAAGTCCTGTGGCGACACGGCACCCCGGAGAGAATTGAGTCTGATAATGGGACCCATTTCAAGAATGGCCTCGTAGACACCTGGGCCAGAGAGCACGGCATTGAGTGGGTGTATCATATCCCCTACCATGCACCAGCTGCTGGAAAAGTTGAACGGTGCAACGGACTGCTGAAAACCACCCTGAAGGCACTGTGTGGGGAGACTCTCAAACACTGGGAGCTGCATTTAGCAAAGGCCACCTGGTTGGTCAACACGCGAGGCTCCATTAATCGAGCTGGCCCTGCCCAATCAGAACCTTTGCATACTGTAGATGGAGATAAAGTCCCCGTGGTGCATATGAGAGGTATGTTAGGGAAGACTGTTTGGATTAGTCCCACCTCAAGCAAAGGCAAACCCATCCGAGGGATTGTTTTTGCTCAAGGACCTGGTTTCACCTGGTGGGTAATGCAAAAAGATGGGGAGACACGTTGTGTACCACAAGGGGACCTAATTTTGAGTGAGAATGGTCCGTAATGTTTCATTGTACATATGTGTATATAGTTTTAAAGAGACATAGTTTTTAAGGGGGTTAATTTGGGCATGACATGGATGGCATAGAATAAGGGGTGGATAATGTCCTGGTTAGAACGGCTGGGACCAATTCATCCCTGGATGGGTGTA
>NW_020928424.1:0-661 GCF_003984885.1 Neopelma chrysocephalum | reverse complement strand
TGTCCTGGTTAGAACGGCTGGGACCAATTCATCCCTGGATGGGTGTAACCCAAAACTGTGTATTCTATAGCCTCCATGCCATTTCCCAAAAACTGCTGTCAGTAGAGGCCTGCAAGGTGGGAAGATGTTCTTGTACCCTTTTATGGAATTCCCCGCTCTGATATCCTTATATGGAATTCCCCGCTCTGATAAGAGGGACTGAGCATCCACATGCCCTTTTATGGAATTCCCTACTCTGAGGGAGGGACTGAGCACTCCCGCCTGAACTGGAGAGTATATAACTGGGAGTTTCAGAGCCTTGGCTCTCTCTCGTGGGACCCAGAGGAAGACAGCAGACCACCGCTGCTCCCAACCAGGCTGAGACCACCACCCTCAACTGGACTGCAATCACCACTTCTGACCAGACTGCAGCAGCTCTCCCATCAGCAGGTTTATTCCCTCTCCCTTTGCTTTGGACTCGGGGGGTGGGCCAAGGTACACCACTTTTGTTCATACCCCAGGGTGCTGGGTTTGTACATTTGGGTTTTGTGGATTAAAACCAATTGTCTGTCTGTATAATTGTACTTATTGCATTATTTTAATAAATTGTTATTCTGACTTATAAATCTCTCTTTTGAATTGAGTTCATTTTGCCTTGCTGGTTAACTTTTAAACCAGCACA
>NW_020928423.1:0-2553 GCF_003984885.1 Neopelma chrysocephalum | reverse complement strand
ACTACAGACCCTATATACAGCTTGTGAGTTACTTCACAATTGTTGGAGAGTCTACAGCAGAACTTCTCGTTATCATTTCTCTGCACAAAGCGCTGCCACCTGCATAGTCAAACAAACCTAGCATTTCCCTACCATAGTGGGCATCAATCCAAAAGATGCAGAAATGGTTGAGAATTTTTTGAAAGAATAAACCATGCTGGTTTTGTAAAGCAGTAACTTGGTTTTTTAAAGGATGCATTGTTAAGGATGCAGTTACATCCACTAGGGAATTAGCATGCTGCCTCTATAAACACTTCCTAAAAATCATTATTTGAACTAAAAATCAAAAAAACTTAGCTTGAACTAACTCACATAGGGGCAAATCAATTATTCTTCAAATATTAAGGAGCACTTCTGAAAATACATTCTAATCATTGAATGGTTTGGGTTGGAAGGAACCTTAAAGATCACCTAGTTACAATCCTCCTGCCATGGGCAAGGGTGCCATCCATTAGATCAGGTTGCTCAAAGACCCATTCAAGCTAACGAGGAACAGCATTGCCACAAATCACCACTGAACAAATCTGAA
Source organism: Neopelma chrysocephalum (assembly GCF_003984885.1). Taxonomy (NCBI): domain Eukaryota; kingdom Metazoa; phylum Chordata; class Aves; order Passeriformes; family Pipridae; genus Neopelma; species Neopelma chrysocephalum. The sequence goes on along the minus strand of NW_020928423.1, from coordinate 1,985 downwards.
GGGCTCACCCCTACGTATTAAAGTCTTACCTGCACCATCTGTAAATGTTCCTTTTTCTGTAGAGTCCAGAATTCCAGATTGAGACATGTTCCTCTGCCCATCTACACAGTGTAGTGGATATAGAGCATAAAATTAGTATAAGGAAATACTACAATTAAAGCTAGTAATATTTACTCCAAATCTGCAGTGCAACAGTCCCAACAGATTCTTTGATAACTCCAACCTATGCTGTATTATAGTCAGTGATACTGTTTTCCTAAAGACCCCGTTCCTCTTCCACAACACAGCCACAAACACAGTTGAAGAACAGAAGCCATTTTGTAGCTTTCACCCTTGTACTGGTAGTTCTCAGAGAACTCAAGCAAACCCAGAAAGAATGGCCAATTGTATGTTGTTCCCATACAAACCAGTTAATATAAAAAAAAAAACCAAACACTTACTCTCATGTCGTCCAAAATCACCATGAAATCCTTTAAACCCTTTATTTTTTGTATGCGTACTAGAACCTTCTGCAGCATTTCTTCCTTGAAAACCTGCAGTACAGCAAAGCAAACAACAACTTAGTTTGCCCAATTTTGCATGTACAGATCAAGTGCCTTTTACCTGGATGAAGAACAGAAGCCATTTCATAGCACTCACCCTTGTACTGGTAGTTCTCAGGGAGCAAGCAAACCCAGAAAGAATGGCAATATGTATGGTGTTCCCATACAAACTAGTCGATACATAAAATTTACTCTTACCTTGTCCAAAGCCACCACGGAATCCTTTAGACCCTCTATTTTGTGTACTAAAATCTTCTATGTTTCTTTCTTGAAAACCTGCAGTGCAGCATACAACACAATAATTTAGTTTGCCTAATATCACATGTGCAGGTCAAGCATCTTTTAATTCTTCCCATTCCTTGTTTTATAAATCCACAAAAAAAGTACAATATAACTAAGTGATTTGCCTAAACATACGAAACAATGAAGAAAAAAAGTACTTTTTGCCAAAAAGTCTGACAAGAAGAGTACTGCTCTCCTGTATGATTTCAGGACATAAATCAAACGTTAGGTTTAAGTATCTCACTTTACATGCGTATATGCCACAAACATTCAACTCTTCAGTTTTGATGCAGATGCACATCAAAGAAGGGCAACAAGACTGGTGAAGGGTCTGGAGCACAAGTCCTTTGAGGAGCAGCTGAGGGAGCTGGGGTTGTTTGGCCTGGAGAAGAGGAGGCTCAGGGGAGACCTCATCACTCTTTACAATTACCTGAAAGGAGTCTGTAGGTGGGTGGGCATCAGTCTCTTCTCCCAGGCAACCAGCAATGGGACAAGAGGGCCCAGCCTTAAGCTGAGCCAGGAGAGGTTTAGGTTAGACATTAGGAAGCAGTTCTTTACAGAGAGAGTGACTGGGCATTGGAACGGGCTAACCAGGGAGGTACTAGAGTCACCGTCCCTGGAGGTGTTCAAGGAAAGACTGGATGTGGCACTTAGTGCCATAGTCTAGTAGACGAGGTGCTGTTGGGTCAAAGGTAGGACTCCATCATCTCAGAGGTCTTTTCCAACCTAGTTGATTCTGTCATTCAGATCTCTGGTTCAGTCAGAAGGCAACTGAAAGCATTTGTACCTTCTCAGTTTTCATAACCAGTACCTGCATAATTAGGATTTGAAAATGTGCCTTTCAGATCTACCAACTTCCATTTTTTTTTTATTACTCAGAACTGCTTATTCAGTCAGCAGTGACAAGTATTTAGTGTATTTTTATTTCTAATCCCTTTCCTTAGTCACTCTCCTGATGGGGAAGGAGAGGAAGTAAACAGTCATATGCACAAATAAGGTATTTCTCATTTTACACTGGACAGTTTTAGGTGTTGTCCAAGATCCAAGCAGTCAGCTTAGACGGAATTTTCTCCTTAATCCTTATTCTTCAACTGAACATCTGTTCTATCATATTGTAATGACAAAGAGAATCTGCTGTTACATGACATCAAGAAGTTCTCC
>NW_020928422.1:375-650 GCF_003984885.1 Neopelma chrysocephalum | reverse complement strand
TAAAACTACATGCTAACCAGTGCCTCAGGCTCTCCACTGATCACGTATCCATGGGCACAGGTTGGACTCAATGGGCTGGGAGGGCTTTTCCAACCGTAATGATTCTGTGTTGAAAGTCATACATGGAAGACCAGGCTACTTCAGAACAAACACTGTTTGTACAGTGTTCCCTCACATTCTAGCAGAATCCTAGAGTGAGTTTTAGCACAAGTCAAGAGGAAAATTTCCTGTGATGACAAAAGCTGGGAATCAGAATTATAATGTGGGAAATTCTA
>NW_020928422.1:0-275 GCF_003984885.1 Neopelma chrysocephalum | reverse complement strand
TAAAACTACATGCTAACCAGTGCCTCAGGCTCTCCACTGATCACGTATCCATGGGCACAGGTTGGACTCAATGGGCTGGGAGGGCTTTTCCAACCGTAATGATTCTGTGTTGAAAGTCATACATGGAAGACCAGGCTACTTCAGAACAAACACTGTTTGTACAGTGTTCCCTCACATTCTAGCAGAATCCTAGAGTGAGTTTTAGCACAAGTCAAGAGGAAAATTTCCTGTGATGACAAAAGCTGGGAATCAGAATTATAATGTGGGAAATTCTA
>NW_020928421.1:0-471 GCF_003984885.1 Neopelma chrysocephalum | reverse complement strand
GTATTGATGGAGGGGCATAAACATAAGGCATACAGGCCAATGTGGTCAGCCATATGTTCCATTTATTATTTAATTAAGTAAACTTTTATACAGTTTAGTTTGTTTTGGGCACATGCTTACAACAAGGTGATTGGATAGCTCAGTCTGTACACGCGCCTCATGTCTCCAGTTCATTGGACCTGATGTTCTGTCCACGCGATCTGAAGTCATACTTGGCATGTAGAGGCCTTCATAATTAGGAACTTTCTGAAATCTGCAGGTGCACTCCTATCTATACTTTCTCAAGGCTTTCTTGCTCTAAACATACTATGTTCTCAAACCTTATAATTAGACACACAGCTAACAAGTATAAACATTGCATATTTTCACACAGTCTATAAGCATAAACATTACAGCTTACAGCTTCTAGTCATGTCAAGCAAGGCCTACAGAAATGCAATGGAAATTGTTCACACTTTGAATCCTGCAACA
>NW_020928420.1:0-5140 GCF_003984885.1 Neopelma chrysocephalum | reverse complement strand
CCTACAGAAATGCAATGGAAATTGTTCACACTTTGAATCCTGCAACAAATCCCCTTTTTAGTTTTGAACAATTTAAATTGCATTTCTGTAACATTTCTTATTATACCCATAATATTTCAATAAACACATCTACATACAATTATGTCACTATCATTAACAAACTTAACAACCTATTAACTTCAGGGCTTGTGCTCTTAAATTTTACTTAAAAGTGCTTCTCTAAATATAGGGTTTATTCTTAAAAAATTTTATTCAACCTAAAACACTTCTGGAAATGGAACTCTATTCAATTGTGGGTTATGTGTCTTCTGTTTATTCAAAGGTGTCTGTGTATCTGTTCATCCAAAGGTGTTTATGTATTTGTGTTCATATGTTCACACACATGCATGCATACACTTTCATTCATTCACATACACATGGTGGCCACCGTCATACACACTGTCACACTGACATACTTTTGAGTTCCATGTCACTGCGTTCTACAAACCAAGAAATTATAATAATTTTCTAATACCTTATAATGATAATAATTTTCTAATACCTTATAATGTTAGAGTTTCTTAACCAAACAGATAAAACTAACCAGATAGACAAGCTTTCTAACTGTGTTCTAATAATATTAAAACAACTGTTAGCTACAACAGCTTCTTTCCAAGGCCTCATCCATCATGCAGATAGCTAGAGAACACCTGTGTGCAAAAAACTTAACACATGAAAACACTTTTGCAAGTCAACTAAGGGGCTGACACCCTTCTCTTTCCCCACTTCTGCTTTTGCAAAAGTGTTTTTAAAATTCTTAACTTAGCAATCTCTTTACCAAATACCTTTGTGATAATAACAAAATTCTATAACAGTTCCATTTTGTAACACAGTATGTATAGACTATCCATATCTTCTAACAATTCTGATAAAATTATAGGTTAACATGTCTAAAAATTTCATCTGTATATTTTCATCTAGGCCAGGATGGATATTAATTGCATAATGCAACTGATCAATAAATGTCCAAATGGTTCTGTTGATCTCTGTCATACTGTAGTAAAAAACGGAGCTGTCTTATCATCACATATTGCTTGTATTGCTTTTCTGATCACAACCTACAGTTGTGCTACAAAAGCTGTTGCAGCTGAAAAGTACAAATTGTTAATAAGCATAAAGTAAAATATATAGGTGAAAAGAAAAGAATTCCTACAGATCATTTAGGCTTTCAGTCAAATGTGATTTGTAAGAAAAGCAATATACCAATATTTACTTTGAGATGCATAATAAAGCTCCAAGATTTTAACTGATTTTAACAACAAAACAATAGGTTTTGTCAAAGCTGAGGAATCATCTATGGAAAGAATGAAATCACAAGACTGAAGAAATAAATCCCATTCAAGATGTGATACATAGCATGAAGGCCAAGATGACATAATTATTTTTATATTCCCACTCGGGCAGAATATGGGATGTTTTTGAAATGTTCATTTTACTCTCACAACTGCTATAAGGGGAGAGGACTCTACAGAGCACCTCATAATCTGTACTCACTAATGATGGTCTATATTAATTAAAGCACAGCTTTCTGTAGTGGGCAAAAGAACTTACCCAGGCAATCCAATGTTTTTGAGGTGTTTGCAATAATTATACTACATAGATTGGATTTCATCCTGAACTCCCTTTCAGGTTAAGCCAAAAGCTTCGAAATTTATCATATGTTAGTGAGAGAAATTGTAGAGAGAGAAATAGTTTCTCTACAGATGAAGTGATTAAAGATTGCAAACAGTGAGAATTTTTCTCAGCATTTATCAATTCTGCATACGCAGATTGCAAGTAGATACTAACACCTGGCAAAGAAGGTAGTCTTATGTTAGGGCACTGCAGAAGTACTGGAAGTGTGATAATCCAAGCTGCATTAAACGCTTCAGTAGCATTGCTTCAGTGGCAAAACCATTGCCTAGAGCAGCTTATAGAAAGACCAATGTGTACTATACACAGTTCTAAAAAAGGAAAGTGGTATTGCACTGACATAGTTAAATTGAAGCAATTTTGTACATAAGAATGATGCACTGATTTAAAATTGTTACTTATTAATTTATGCTTGCTTCACAACAGTGCCATATTTATGGGCAAAGTAGGCTTCAGTCTCAAGTAGATGTTTGAACTATCAGTCTCATAGGATTAGCAATTTTAAATTAAAGAAGAAGTTGCAAGAAAAGGTAATTTCATGCTTCGAAAAGAACTTTCATTCATGTCAAAGGCCTGGAACTTAGAACCATCAGTTCAGAATCTTATCCAAATGGTGATGTTAGCAATGCATTTTAAAGTGGCTTTCAATTAGGTTAAATAAAGAAAATAGAAGCTGATGAAGAAAGCTCAATAAGAAATTTTACTTTTGGATAAGGCTTGCTTGAAATGCATAATCAGTTCTGTTAACTGTAGGATATGGTACACATGACCGAGTTTATAGGTGTTCAGTGAGAGTTTCGTGCTGCGTAGTATGTTACTGCGAATAGTCAGCACAAAGATAATGTTATAAAAAAGTGGGTCTATAACTTCTACTCCTTCTCATTGAAAAAGTACATATATTGCATAAGTCATACTCGGTAACATTTGCTCTGGGGTGCAAGAGCATTTGCTTTCTTTGTAAAATATTCTATCTGCCTAAATTTAAAAAAAAATCCTTTTTTTCAGATTTCTTAGCTCAAATGAGCATACAGATAAGGCAAGCGTTCAGGGAACATTGTTGTATGTCTAAACCCTCTCAATTAACAGTGCTGTAAATTAAGTCTCATGCAAGCCTTAACAAGGTCTTAAGAAAGCTAAATTGTATGCGTGTGGAAATCTATAGCAAGAGAAGAAGAAATAAAAAGTAGGTTAATCTAAGTGCTTCCTGTAAAGGACAAAAGTATCTTATTCCCTCAGACCTCTTTTTCACTCAATCACAATGAGATGTATAGACTGAAACTTGATCAGACAGAAGAAGGGTTAAGACAGCACTGATTACATGTTTATGCAGATTTGTTTGTTCATCTTAGCTGAAATTAATTCTGATATCTTTTTGACATGAATAAGGTAGGGTTTAAAAGAAAGCACAAGGAAACTATGACCAGAAGAATTTTTTCCCTACTCATTCTCATTAACACATGCCATTTGAAGAAAAAAAATATATACACAACAAATAGAAATGTCTCTAGATGTCAAAGATCTGGGAAGTGTATATGGTAAAGCATCACATCAAAAGACCTAAAATACTGCAGTGCAAAGGAAAACATAGACTCTCACAAACTTTAGTGTGTCCAGTCTATACGAAATGAATTCTGAGATAAAGCTTAAAGAGCTAAGAGAAAAAAGGGTCCTTATTATTGGAGATAATACTTATTCTTAAAATACTGTAACACAAATGTAGTATAGCTCAATCTTAACTTATACTGAATAATTGTAGATGTAGCTTCTGTTAGCATCTTCTAATCTAAGACTTAATAGTTTCTATTTTCTCCTGCATCTGTTATAACTAAAAATGCATTAGGAGTTAACAACCAAATCATCCCTCCATCATAGCATTTCACAGAATTCCTTTTTATCTGTGCTCTGGACCTTCCCCACTCGAGCTAGCCCCTAAACCCCCAAACTTTCACAGATTCCCTCAGCACGGTCTGACTCCCTCCCCCCTCCCTAAATGGACTCTGTGGAGGTGGTGGAGTCTACAGGAAAAAAGGGCTTGGGGAAACCTGTCCCTGCATGGGGATATAGGGAGCTGGCAATGGCAGAGGAGGTGCAGAGAGTTCTGGTTGTTGTAACTTTTTGTCTGCCACAGATACTTGCAAAACTTTTCTCACAGCTGCATTTGAGTCTCAGAGCCCCTCTGTCTGATCTCGGAGTCTGATGTAGAACTCGATGACACGGGGAGCAGACAGCAGCAGCGGCGTGATGGTGTGGGCTTGTTCGCAGCTTCTTCCCCCCTTCCCGGTCGGTCCGAAGTCCTCTTGCCGGGTTCGGCGGGGAGAGGGGGCGATGGTGGCTCTCCGCAGCTTGGGGTCTGGGCCACGCGGCAGGAATCGCTTTCGCGAACGAGCAAGCGGCGGCGGGCACGGTCGGGCAGGCAGGGCAGACGGGACAGACAGCGCACGGAGGCAGCGCACGGCGGCGGGGGGGGCCGTGGCAGCGGCGGGCGGAAACAGCGCAGCTTCTGGCTAAGGCAGCTTGGGGCGAGCCCCGGGTCGGCAGCACCAGCACAGGAGAGGTGGGGGGACTGGCTCCATGCGGCAGTACAGCGGGACCGGGTACGGCTCCAGGCGGCAACACGGCAGCAGCTTTAGAAGCGGCGGCGGGAAAAACGGCAGCGGGGCGGGTGGTGGAGGGCTCGCCGCGGGGGGAGGCACAGCTGGCAGTGGCTTCCCTGGCGTCCTGCATAGAGCTAGAATTGTTGAAGGACGAACTGCTGCTGGGGCCGCTGGCTGACGATCGGGCAGAAGCCTGCTCTTTGAAATTCGTCGGCAGCACGATTTTTGAGATAATGAATAAAAGCTGAAAAACTGACTTGCTCTCTTTGCTTTCAGTTTCGCTGCTTGCTTATGCAACATAGGCTAAAACTGTAACTTGACTCGCAGTCCTTATAAATTTTTTTCTTTTTTTTTCTTTTTTTTTTTTTTTTCAGTCCTTATAAATTTCTCTGTTTCAATTAGCAGCCACAACGTAAGGTAGCTAGCTGATTCCTTGGATTCTTTTATCTCTTCCCCTAACTGTTCCTTTCTAGCGTCCCGTATGGACACCTCAAAGGCGGCTCGAGCAGTAGGGACCAGCCTCTTCACTCTTGCCCATTCCAACAACCCTCTGAGGGCTTTTTCATCATAAATAGGCTCTCTTAGAGAGATCACAAATTGGAGAAGCTTTTCCACCGCCCTATCCCCTGTGGGTAGCGTGGACCCCATGCTCTCTCCCACGGTCGACTCACCTAGCCAGGGTGAGGTTCCTCTGTACCATGCACATGGCTTTTTTCGTAGCGCTGGGGACAGCACCACCTCTAACGACCGCTTCCCTCGCCTCCTTCCGTTCGCCTTACGTCCCGTAGAACTCGACGAAGTAGGAGTCCCTGTTCCGTCGGGCACCAGGTATTGATGGAGGGGCATAAACATAAGGCATACAGGCCAATGTGGTC
>NW_020928419.1:0-2732 GCF_003984885.1 Neopelma chrysocephalum | reverse complement strand
GCCTGGCTGGCAGAGGTGGGTTTGAGGTGGCTGTGCCAGCTCTAATGGAAAAAATCCACGTTTTTAGGGGTCATGGTTCCTTCTCCCTGAGCTGCGTGGTTGGAGTTGGGATTTTCATGCCCGGTGGCACTGCCATGCCTGGCTGGCAGAGGTGGGGCAGGGCAGGCCCCTGGTTGGAAAGGTCACTCTTCCCACTGGCAGCTCTATTATCCCTCCACGGTTGAACGGCCCCTGAACTCCCAACCTTCCAACCCTCTGAGGGAAAAGGGGGGTTCATTGCTCCAATCGCTCCTTAGGGAACACAGGGATTTATCCCAGGCAGGGAGCAGCTCCTGGGGGCTCACCCTGCTCCCCCCAACCAGGGAGAGCTCACCCTGCTCTCCCCAACCAGGTGGAGGGACTTTGAGAGCTGCTGCCTCCAAGGATTCCTTCCAGGGGTGTGGGGATGGATAAAGCTGGGATTAGAACCTGGAATTCCCTAAATAAATAAGTTCCTCTCTCCAGTGGTTTGGGGTCCAATTAAATAAGTTGCCTGGGGAGACAGAGGACACCTCTTCTTAATCTTATCACCTATTTCACGGAATCACAGAATATTCCAAGCTGGAAGAGACCCACAAGGATTATGGAGCCCAACTCCTGGCCCTTCACATCCCCAAGAGTCACACCCTGTGTTGTCCAAACACTTCTTGGAATCTGTGAGGCTCAATTCCATCCTGTTGGATCCAGATAGTCCAGCTCCATGGGATTTAATAAAGCAGCAGGAGTTCCAGCACTGCTGGAGGGAACATTCCTGGTGCATCGGAGCCCTGATTCTGGGAGCAGCTTCTGGGGTAAAACAAGGCCTATTTCCTGGCCAAATCTGGGGCTAAATAAGGTGCAAGACTAAATAATCTCTCCTCTAGAGAGGTTTAATTGCCTGGAGATGTTCAGGATCCTGGTCCTTGCCACGCTCATCCCAACCAGTGCTTTGCAGACAGCTGGATTTATCTCATCCTGGGGAGGATGGGAATCCATGGTAGAACTCAGCAGCAGGCCAGGAACAAGCTGAGATTCCACCTCACACGTAGAATTCCAGAATCATTTAGGTTGGAAAAGACCTTCAGGATTATTGATTCCAAAATTTGACCCATCCTTCCTTGGACACCTCCAGGGATAGGAGTAAACTGGGTGCAGAATTCCAAGCCAAAACTAGTAGGTAATACAGAAACAGCAGGAAAAAAAATGAACCCATTGGCATCTAATTTAAACTTTAATTTTGATTACAAGGTGAAGAACTCAAAAATCCACCTTCTGAGTCCCTGGGACAGGCTCAGCTCCGTGTTTGCCCTTGCAGGTTGTAAATTCTCAGGCAAACAGGAGAGAGGGAAGAAGCAGAGGAGAGTTCTTGGGTGATTAGTTACCGTGTTAATGAGTAACTGGCTCGGGAGGGATTGAGGAAATGGTGTGAAATTCGAGTGACTCTGCAAATTGGCTTTTAACAAGCCTTTAAATGAGAGGAATTGGAGCACACACCTATGTCCTGCCCCCCTCCAGCTCTTCTTTAAACAAAGCATGGGGGGCCTTAACCTTGCGTGGAGTTGAGTAAATAAATGGTAAATTGTAAATTGAGGGGGGAAAAAAGTAAATAGTAATTAAAAAAAATTTAAAAAAAATGAAAGAAAAAAGAAAGGAAGGAAAAAAGTAAATAGTAATTAAAAAAAATTTTAGAAAATGAAAGAAAAAAAAGAAAGGAAGGGAAAAAAGTAAATAGTAATTAAAAAAAAATTTAGGAAATGAAAGAATAAAAGAAAGGAAGGGGAAAAAGTAAATAGTAATTTAAAAAAATTTAGAAAATGAAAGAAAAAAAAAAGGAAGGGAAAAAGGTAAATAGTAATTAAAAAAAAATTTAGAAAATGAAAGAAAAAAGAAAGGAAGGGGAAAAAGTAAATGGTAATTAAAAAAAATTTAGGAAATGAAAAAAAGAAAGGAAGGGGAAAAAGTAAATAATAATTAAAAAATATTTTAGAAAATGAAAGAAAAAAAAGAAAGGAAAGAAAAAAAGGAAGGAGAAATAAAGGAGGTAACTCGAATCATCCATGGCAGGCATGGGAATGTGGCCCTACAAAAAATGAAGTGGAAAGCAGGGGAAATCCCACCACCACCACCCCCCTCCCCTCTGTGATGTGTGCTTAGGAAAACATCCATCCCACCTTGTCTCAGAGACACAGAATTTAGTCATGAGGGCCGGGGGCAACCCAGAAAAATTCTCTCCTGCCTCAGTGGCTTTCCCTCCCCTTCTCCTCCTGATTTTTATCTTCTTCAAACCCTTTTCCCAGCAGGGCAGTTCCACGGGCAGTGCTGGTTCTTGGGGTGGTTTAAGAGCTGTCTGAGGCCTTAATTTTAAAAAAGTTGCCTCACAGAGGGGAGTTTTAATATCGATGAGGGAGAGGCCGAAATGTGCATCCAGGGATCGTGGGAGCAGCGTCCCAGGGAGAGGAGGGATGCCATGGATGGAGCTGGAGGTGAGTCCTTCACAATATTTTAAAATTCATATCCCAGTGAGCTGGAAACAGTCGTGTTTTCATCACTGAACTGCCTCGTAACCAGCGAGGAGGTCGAGTTAAATATTTACTGCTGAGGGAGAGGCCCCCTGAGCCTTTCCCTGCCCTTTTTCCACCCCGGATCCAGAGAAAGTCCTTGACTGGTGGTGCTTTTCCCGTGGCCTGCTGATTGCTGTCTTACCAGGCAAAGTT
>NW_020928418.1:0-1316 GCF_003984885.1 Neopelma chrysocephalum | reverse complement strand
GTATATTTTTATATATATACATATATAAATATATATGTATATTTTTATATATACATTTAAATATATATATATTTATATATACATACATATAAATATGTATTAGATATAAATATGTATTATATATATATAAATATATATTTTTTAATTTTTAAAATATATATATATAATGTGAAATACTACATCCTTATGGCTGTAATAAATATTCCATATTTATTTTAATAAATATAACATCACACACCAGAACTCTTGGAGCTCCCACACAGTGAGAGGCCTTTCCTAATCCAAGAGATAAGACAAATAATAATAAAATAATAAGGGATGAGGAGAGGGAGACAAAACAAATCATCCTGGGGATGCAGAGCCCTGGAGTAGCACAATTCTGAATTTTTTCCCTTCTCTGCTGCTTGTAAACTTCCCCTTCTTCTAAAAAAAACCCCGAAGCAGATGTGCCTTATCACCTTTATCATTAATTAACATTCACTCTGATTGATTATTGCCTACCTGTGCACCTCACTCTGCTGTCACTTTAATTTAAAACCCCAATTTGTCTCTTAAAGCCAACCCAATAAAGTGTTTGTTGTAAAAACAACTCCCTCTGTTAACCCCAGGCCACCTTTGTCACCTTTTTTTTGTGCCCTTCCCAGCACTATTTTCTTTATAATTCACTTTTCATCTCGTCTTTTTTGATCGAGAAGACTTTGAATCCTTGTTTTTGCCAAGCAAGAGGGAGGAGGGAGCGAAGAAACCCAGAAATAAAACCCCAAGAAATCAGAAATCGAGCCTAACCTCACGTTTCTATTTTAGATCTGCCATTAAATCAGCTTTTTGTCCTCTCCTGGTCTCTTGAAACGCCCCATAATTCCCAAACCGTCCTTTAATATCGAATATCTTCGTTATTTGCGCTCCCAGCGGCCTTCCCGGAGCCCCTTCCGTGGTTTTTATGGAATTCTGACCCCCTGAAGAAGAAGGTGGATTCCTGGATGAACCGTGGTCCTCTGTGGGCATCTTACTAGACAGTGCTGGATTTTTTGCCTCGACTCTAACACTGTCTGGTAACGATGTTTAAAGGGTGAACCAAACCCCAGCACGCCTCCGGAGGAGACTCTGTGCCACCAAACCAGGCCCAAGTGGAGCATTGGCAAAGAGGGTAAGGATGCCCAGGGTGCAAATGGGTATTTTTAGACATAAAAAATGGCTATAAATGTAAATAATTACGAAGAAGTTGCTGGATACCACCCTGCAGGTGCTGCTGAGCCTTGAGGTTGCAGGACAAAAATCCATGTTTTTAGGGGTTGTGCTTCCTTCTCCCTGAACTG
>NW_020928417.1:0-1371 GCF_003984885.1 Neopelma chrysocephalum | reverse complement strand
GTATATTTTTATATATATACATATATAAATATATATGTATATTTTTAGATATAAATTTAAGTATATATATTTTTAATATATATACATTTAAGTATATATATTTTTAATATATATACATATAAATATGTATTTTATATATATAAATATATATTTTTTAATTTTTAAGATATATATATAATGTGAAATACTACATCCTTATGGCTGTAATAAATATCCCATATTTATTTTAATAAATATAACATCACACACCAGAGCTCTTGGAGCTCCCACACAGTGAGAGGCCTTTCCTAATCCAAGAGATAAGACAAATAATAATAAAATAATAAGGGATGAGGAGAGGGAGACAAAACAAATCATCCTGGGGATGCAGAGCCCTGGAGTAGCACAATTCTGAATTTTTTCCCTTCTCTGCTGCTTGTAAACTTCCCCTTCTTCTAAAAAACCCCCCGAAGCAGATGTGCCTTATCACCTTTATCATTAATTAACATTCCCTCTGATTGATTATTGCCTACCTGTGCACCTCACTCTGCTGTCACTTTAATTTAAAACCCCAATTTGTCTCTTAAAGCCAACCCAATAAAGTGTTTGTTGTAAAAACAACTCCCTCTGTTAACCCCAGGCCACCTTTATCACCTTTTTTTTGTGCCCTTTCCAGCACTATTTTCTTTATAATTCGCTTTTCATCTTGTCTTTTTTGATCGAGGAGACCCTGAATCCTTGTTTTTGCCAAGCAAGAGGGAGGAGGGAGTGAAAGAACCCAGAAATAAAACCCCAAGAAATCAGAAATCGAGCCTAACCTCACATTTCTATTTTAGATCTGCCATTAAATCAGCTTTTTGTCCTCTCCTGGTCTCTTGAAACGCCCCATAATTCCCAAACCATCCTTAAATATCGAATATCTTCATTATTTGCGCTCCCAGTGGCCTTCCCGGAGCCCCTTCCGTGGTTTTTATGGAATTCTGACCCCCTGAAGAAGAAGGTGGATTCCTGGACAGACCGTGGTCCTCTGTGGGCATCTTACTAGACAGTGCTGGATTTTTTGCCTCGACTCTAACACTGTCTGGTAACGATGTTTAAAGGGTGAACCAAACCCCACCACGCCTCGGGAGGAGACTCTGTGCCACCAAACCAGGCCCGAGTGGAGCGCTGGCAAAGAGGGTAAGGATGCCCAGGGTGCAAATGGGTATTTTTAGACATAAAAAATGGCTATAAATGTAAATAATTATGAAGAAGTCGCTGGATACCACCCTGCAGGTGCTGCTGAGCCTTGAGGTTGCAGGACAAAAATCCATGTTTTTAGGGGTCGTGCTTCCTTCTCCCTGAGCTGTGTGGTTGGAGCTGGGATTTTCATGCCCGGTGGCACTGCCATGC
>NW_020928416.1:0-2477 GCF_003984885.1 Neopelma chrysocephalum | reverse complement strand
CTTCCTTCTCCCTGAACTGTGTGGTTGGAGCTGGGATTTTCATGCCCCGTGGCACTGCCATGCCTGGCTGGCAGAGGTGGGGCAGGGCAAGGCCCCTGGTTGGAAAGGTCACTCTTCCCACTGGCAGTTCAATTATCCCTCCACGGTTGAACGGCCCCTGAACTCCCAACCTTCCAACCCTCTGAGGGAAAAGGGGGGTTCATTGCTCCAGTCGCTCCTTAGGGAACACAGGGATTTATCCCAGGCAGGGAGCAGCTCCTGGGTGCTCACCCTGCTCCCCCCCAACCAGGGAGAGCTCACCCTGCTCTCCCCAACCAGGTGGAGGGATTTTGAGAGCTGCTGCATCCAAGGATTCCTTCCAGGGGTGTGGGGATGGATAAAGCTGGGATTAGAACCTGGAATTCCCTAAATAAATAAGTTCCTCTCTCCAGTGGTTTGGGGTCCAATTAAATAAGTTGCCTGGGTTGATAGAGGACACCTCTTCTTAATCTTATCACCTATTTCACGGAATCACAGAATATTCCAAGCTGAAAGGGACCCACAAGGATCATGGAGCCCAACTCCTGGCCCTTCACATTCCCAAGAGTCACACCCTGTGTTGTCCAAACCCTTCTTGGACTCTGTCAGGCTCAATTCCATCCTGTTGGATCCAGATAGTCCAGCTCCATGGGATTTAATAAAGCAGCAGGAGTTCCAGCACTGCTGGAGGGAACATTCCTGGTGCATCAGAGCCCTGATTCTGGGAGCAGCTTCTGGGGTAAATCAAGGCCTATTTCCTGGCCAAATCTGAGGGCTAAATAAGGTGAAAGGCTAAATAATCTCTCCTCTAGAGAGGTTTAATTGCCTGGAGATGTTCAGGATCCTGGTCCTTGCCACGGTCATCCCAATCAGTGCTTTGCAGACAGCTGGATTTATCTCATCCTGGGGAGGATGGGAATCCATGGCAGAACTCAGCAGCAGGCCAGGAACAAGCTGAGATTCCACCTCACATGTGGAATCCCAGAATCGTTTAGGTTGGAAAAGACCTTCAGATTTATTGATTCCAAAATTTGACCCATCCTTCCTCGGACACCTCCAGAGATGGGAATAAACCAGGTGCAGAATTCCTTGCCAAAACTAGTGGGTAATACAGAAACAGCAGGAAAAAAATGAACCCATTGGCATCTAATTGAAACTTTAATTTTGATTACAAGGTGAAGAACTTGCTCAAAATCCACCTCCTGAGTCCCTGGGACAGGCTCAGCTCCGTGTTTGCCCTTGCAGGTTGTAAATTCTCAGGCAAACAGGAGAGAGGGAAGAAGCAGAGGAGAGTTCTTGGGTGATTAGTTACTGTGTTAATGAGTAACTGGCTCGGGAGGGATTGAGGAAATGGTGTGAAATTCGAGTGACTCTGCAAATTGGCTTTTAACAAGCCTTTAAATGAGAGGAATTGGAGCACACACCTATGTCCTGCCCCCCTCCAGCTCTTTAAATAAAGCATGGGGGGCCTTAACCTTGCGTGGAGTTGAGTAAATAAATGGTAAATTGTAAATTGAGGGGGGAAAAGTAAACAGTAATTAAAAAATTTAAAAAAAATGACAGAAAAAAAGAAAGGAAGGGAAAAAAGTAAATGGTAATTAAAAAAATTTAGAAAATGAAAGAAAAAAGAAAGGAAGGGAAAAAGTAAATGGTAATTAAAAAAAATTTAGAAAATGAAAGAAAAAAGAAAGGAAGGGGAAAAAGGAAATAGTAATTAAAAAAATTTTAGAAAATGAAAGAAAAAAAAAAGAAAGGAAAGAAAAAAAGAAAGAAAAATAAAGGGGGTAACTCGAATCATCCATGGCAGGCATGGGAATGTGGCCCTACAAAAAATGAAGTGGAAACCAGGGGAAATCCCACCACCACCACCCCCCTCCCCTCTGTGATGTGTGCTTAGGAAAACATCCATCCCACCCTGTCTCAGAGACACAGAGTTTAGTCATGAGGGCCGGGGGCAACCCAGAAAAATTCCCTCCTGCCTCAGTAGCTTTTTCCCTCCCCTTCTCCTCCTGATTTTTATCTTCTTCAAGCCCTTTTCCCAGCAGGGCAGTTCCACGGGCAGTGCTGGTTCTTGGGGTGGTTTAAGAGCCGTCTGAGGCCTTAATTCTAAAAAAGTTGCCTCACAGAGGGGAGTTTTAATCTCGATGAGGGAGAGGCCGAAATGTGCATCCAGGGATCGTGGGAGCAGCATCCCGGGGAGAGGAGGGATGCCATGGATGGAGCTGGAGGTGAGTCCTTCACAATATTTTAAAATTCATATCCCAGTGAGCTGGAAACAGTCGTGTTTTCATCACTGAGCTGCCTCGTAACCAGCGAGGAGGTCGAGTTAAATATTTACTCCTGAGGGAGAGGCCCCCTGAGCCTTTCCCTGCCCTTTTTCCACCCCGGATCCGGAGAAAGTCCTTGGCTGGAGGTGCTTTTCCCGTGGCCTGCTGATTGCTGTCTTACCAGGCAAAGTT
>NW_020928415.1:0-421 GCF_003984885.1 Neopelma chrysocephalum | reverse complement strand
AAGAGTAAGGGTAGAACTGCCTTTTTCAGCCAAATCCAATTAAAATGACGGTGAAACTCCAACCTGAGCACCTCTGAAGGCAGAATAAGGCTGAAGGTTCTGTACCTGAGACCGCAAGGAAGAAATGCACAGTCACACGGAGCTACAGGAGACAATTTTCTTCCATGGGGATGTGCCAATCTCAGCCTTGGACATTTTCCCCCTCACTAAGTCTCCGGGTTTAACAGTGGCAATGGCTGAGATTGGCACATCCCCATGGAAGAAAATTGTCTCCTGTAGCTCCGTGTGACTGTGCATTTCTTCCTTGCGGTCTCAGGTACAGAACCTTCAGCCTTATTCTGCCTTCAGAGGTGCTCAGGTTGGAGTTTCACCGTCATTTTAATTGGATTTGGCTGAAAAAGGCAGTTCTACCCTTACTCTT
>NW_020928414.1:0-5313 GCF_003984885.1 Neopelma chrysocephalum | reverse complement strand
GAGGGACCAGAGCATCGCTCTGCTTTGGATCTCTGGCTGCTGCAGGCTCGAGGCAAACAACAGGCCTTGAAAACAGCAAAAGTGGTCAACAAAAAAAAAAACCCAGGTAACTCTTCCAGTCCCCTGCAGAGATCAGCGTTGTGCTTGCCAGCAAGAGCTACAACGTGACCAGCAGACACCCCCACAGTGCTCTGCCCTTCCAGCACCAGCCTCAGTTCTTTGGAAGCCGCTCGGGGCAGCCCTGGGAAGTGCAGGCAGGGCTGTGCCTTTGTCCTCCTGGGGAAACTACCCAAGCCTCCCATGCCATGGGCTCACAGGTGCACGTTGAGGGTCTCCAGGATCATCTGGCGGCACAGCGGGCAGTTGCGCTGGGAGTTGGCCTGTTGCAGGAGCACCTCTGTGCACTCCTGGCACAGGCACAGGTGCCTGCAGGGCAGCAGCACCACTGTCTTGGTTTGGTCTTGGCAGATGACACACTTCTGACGCTCCTCTTGCTCTTTCAGCAGCACCCAGGGGTTGTGATCTGGGGTTCCCCCAGCATCCAGCTGGTCCCCGTGCCCTCGTGCCCCTGTGGGCAGCTGGCCCAGGGCTGGGGGTGGTCTGGGCTCAGCCACAGCCCCTTGCTGTGCGCTTCCCTGGTTCACCGTCCTGCCTCCTTGGCTGCAACTGGTCACCAGCGTTCGCCAGTTCTGGGAGATGGTGCCCAGGCCTGTTCCCAGGGGTGGGTGACCACGTCTGTGTCCGTTCCCCCGCCGGGCCAGGTTGGCCACCCGGCGGAGCCGCCACAGGTTCCTCTGCAGGTGGCCCAGTGCCCACTTCGTCAGCTCCTGCAGCCACCTCCGTTTGTAGAGAAGCACACAGAGAAGGACCAAGACAAACACCATGCACAGCAGGAACCTCAGGTTGCGAACACTGATGAAGTAGATGGTGACAAACACCCAGATGGTGAAGGAGAGGACCTTGTAGATCGGCTGGAAGAGCAACCACAGCAGGTTGGGCACAGCCTCCAACATACCCACCAGGACTGAGACCCGCTGGAAGAGCAACCACAGCAGTTTGGACACAGCCTCCAACATCCCCACCAGGACTGGCATCAGCAGCTCAGCGACCCCGAGAACCAGACTGGCCAGCAAGTGACAGATGGTGATGGGCAGTGAAAAGAGGCTCTGGATGCTGAGCAGACACACGTGGAATAGGAAGTAGATCCCAGTGGCGAAGCAGAGAAACTTGAAGCACAGCTGGCAGTGGGACCACAGCAGTTTCGACACGGGCGTGGATAGACGTGTCAGGAATGCCACCAGCAGCTTTGGGACCCTGAGCATCGGCCCAGTCAGTGAGTCACAGAGGCCAGAGAGCAGATCCTGCTCCCAGCGCAGCACCTCATCCACCCACTGCACTGCCAGGTTCGGGCTCCTCCTCCACACGTCCAGCAGCACGTACCAGGCTATGATCAACATCAACCCTGTTCCGCCATGCCACCCGAATGCCCGCTTGCACCTCACGCAGAACAGCAGCACCGACAGCACTTTCCAGCACTCAAAGGCCTTGTCCATCAGCCACAGCAGATCTGACACCACCACGGTCAGCAGGAACAGGCTGGGGGCCAGCAGCAACAGGCTGGGGGGCAGCAGCACCAGCAGCATCAGGTCCAGGGCCAGGTCCAGAGCCCAGCGCAGGATAACAGACACGCCCATGGTCCGTTCAAAGCCCCCTCCGCGACGAGCGTCACCACTTCGGAAGTGCAGAATGAGGCTGGGGCGTGGCTCTTTGGGGGTGTGGCCTCTTCTGCTGGAGCCCCGCCCACTGCCACTTATTTAAAGGTCCAGCACTTCTCATTGTGCACTTCCATACACACTTCTGCAGTTTTTGAAAACCTGAAATGAAGTATTTTTTATATTATATAGTATTAATTTTAATTATGCTAATCAATTGTTTCAATTATATGTTCTCATAATATAATAATGAAGAAATTAATCTACATATAATATTATAATACTGAGGTAATTCCCGATCCTTGTGTGGAAGTGGATCTGCCTGACCACTATGATAAGAGGAAAAGCCCATGGCCCAAGGACACCTTCCACTAGCCCAGGTTGCTCCAGGCCCCGTTCAACTTGGCCTTGGACACACCCAAGGATGGGGCAGTCACAGCTTCTCTGAGCAACCTGTGCCAGGGCCTCACCCCCCTCACAGGATAGAATTCCTTCCCAATATCCCATCTAACCCTGTCTTCTGGCAATGCAAAGCTATTTCCCCTTCTTCCATCACTCCAAGCAATTTGCCCTCCCAGAGGAGGGCACGGGGATGCTCAGGGGGGATGCTCTGGAGCCAGGATGGGAGAGCTGGGGGTGTTCAGCCTGCAGAAGAGAAGGCCCCGGGAAGACCTTAGAGCCCCTTCCAGTGCCTAAAGGGGCTCCAAGAGAGCTGGAGAGGGACTTTGGACAAGGGCCTGGAGTAATGGGACGAGGTCTGGGAGCTGGGACACGGCAGGCATGGCTCAGGGGTGGACAGGGCTTGCTGTGAGCCCCCTCACCCTGGTTCCCAAAGCACAGCTCCCTCACCCTGGTTCCAAAAACCTCAGGGGGCAACCACAACCTGCCATGTCCACACATTTGATAAGTTTGTGCCAGCTTCAGCCGTGCCATGGGGAAGCTGTGGGCTCAACAGGGGGATCCCTTGGGTCTGTCTGGGACATAGTCAGCCCAGGACAGAGCTGCTCTCACCCCACCAAGCAGTTTCCTGCAAGAGACCCAAATATAAAACCATGACCATGGCCCAGCATAAGGTTACCTGGAGCAGGTCCTGCCCTCCCTGCCGGCTCCTGGCCAGGGTGTGGATCTGTCAGAGCTTCTGGCCTGTGCACTGCCATGCCCCAGGAGATGGTCCAGCCCTGCTGCCTTGATGGTGATGACAAGCTCAGGAAAATGCAGCCCAAGGCTTTTTAGGAAGGGGAGAGTGAGAGCAGCAGATGATAACCCATGAAAAAGACATCTGCAGCCCAGGAGGCACTGGCCAGTGCGGGGCCAGCAAGGGAAGCCCCACACCCCGGGGAACAGCAGCGGGGCCGGGGACAATTCCTGCAGCTCCTCCCCTCCGTGTTGCCCCCCCGAACACTTCGAGCCGGGGCAGGAGCCGGGGCAGGGGGCACATCCTGACCCCGGCTGCGTGCGCTGGTGCTGCTCGGTGCTACCCGCTCTCTCCTCCAGCCGTGTCTGTCCGTCCCTGCCCGGGCTCTGTCCCGCTGTCCCTCTGTCCCCTCCCTGCCCGCCCGGCGCTGGCCGTGGCTCCGCGGCAGCGGGTCCCCGCATCCCCACGTGACGGGCCGGGATGCTTTCGGCATTTATGGACATGTTTGCATTTCTCATCGCCTCACCAAGCGGGACGAGGGCAAACAGAGCCCGGCCGAGGGCTGGGCCTGCTCCACTCCTACCCTGCCGCCGGCCGGCACCTGCCTCCCCCTCCATCCCCCCGGCCGTGCCCGGGATACCCCGCCGGGCTCCTGCTGCGGGGGCTGCAGCCTTCACACGTCCTGGCTCCGCGCCGGGGCTTCTCCATCACCGCTCCGTGGGACGGAGGGGAGCTGTGCCTGCTTCCCATCGCGGTAGGATTGTCCAGCTCCGCAGCGCCCGGTCCTGCTGCAGAGGGGCACAGGGCTCAGGCAGCCCCGCGCGGGGCCGGGAGGGGGCTCAGGATGGAACAGCGATTTGGTCGGAGCAGAGGAGAGCGGGGCTTTGGGTGCAGGGGTGGAAAGCCCTTCTCGGGTTTCTGAGGGGGGACAAAGGTCCCTGCCCTGGTGCTGTCCCGAGGCAGGAAGGGAGTTCCTGGAGTGTGGGTCCTGCTGGCATCACTCCAGCACTCCCAGCATTCCCACAGCTGGCTCAGCAGCTGGCACCATCCCCAGGGTGCCCTCCCCTGCGCACCCCCGGCCCTGTGGCAGCCCTGGCACCCGGGAGAAGTCCTCCTGGGCACTGCCAGCAGCCATACCTCGGGTGCCCTCCAGACGGCCCTGCCCAGGGCTGGGCAGGTCCCCGGGCACGGGGGCGGGCGCTGCAGCCCCGAGCTCGGCCCAGGCTGGAACAATGGCTCATTTCGGTGCATCCGCTCCGGAAAATCCCCCGTCCCCACTCGGGCTCGGCTCCAGGATGATGTGGCTCGCTCTTCCTCTGCTCTTCCCTTAGCCTTGGAGGTGCAGGCCATGGTATCCCCCAAGGCACGTATCCCTGCTGGCAGGGAATCTGCTCCCAGCCTGCTGGCGACAGACTGCAGGAAGGACTGGGAGCTGCAGGGAGCCCATCCCGGTGTCCCCAGCAGCCAAAGGCACCTTCCCTGCCTTTGCTCCCCCTGCAGACCTGTGGAAGAGCAGGAGCACGAGGGCTGCCCACTCTATTTCTGGAGGGCTCTGTGTCTCCCCACGGTGGGAGCCGGGATCTCTCTCTCCTCCTGGAGCCCGGCCAGACGGCCCTGGGAAAAGCAAGTCCTCAGCCCTGGGAAAGTCCTGCAAGGAGAAATTCCTGCTCGGCCAGGCCAGCCCCACAGTTCCCCCGGGCCCTGGTGCTCCAGTGTGTCCCCAGTGCTGTGGGGAGGTGGGATGGTGACTGTGCCCTGCTTGCTGTCTTCCCCCTGGCAGCCCTTGTCTGCCTTTGCCTTTCCTCCCCTCTCCATGGGGAGCCTTCCCAAAGCCTCCAAAGGGATACCCTGTGAGAGCGGTTCCCCCAGAGCTGGGGCTGGCCCAAAGCTGCCTCTCATTAGGCTTTCTCACAGTCGATCCTAATGAGCCATCCTTGGGGAGCCCCAAGCCCTGCAGGCAAAGCAGGCAGGAAGACATCCCTGCCTGGAGCCCACAGGCAGCACAGGGAGCCCATGCCAGGGTTTCCACGTGGGCACTGGAGCAGCTTCTCCTCCCAGGGGGATGTCCCAGGGTGGGACCCCACGGCCGGGCACAGGATCTGCCCCTTTGTGTGGGCGAGTGCCCGGCCCCGGCCCGTGTGGTGCTGGGACAATGGGGCCTTTTTCCGGCCAGCGCTGGGGGAAATGGACTTGGAAGTGTTCCGAAGGAAAAGGCAGCTTTATACACAGCCATCTCTGGGCTCCCGGCTTCTCACTCAGCTCCCACCCCACCCAGCCCCAAAGCCTGCCCCTGTGCCCAGCCCAGCTGACAGTGTGTGAGCGAGGGGTCAGCACGTGGCTGTTCACAGCCTGTCCCAGGCCAGCACCTGCTCCGGGCCGTGGGGCTCCTGCATCCCCAGGATGTGGAGCGACAGGCTGGGCAGAGGGCTCCCTCTCCCTGTGCCTGGGCTGTCAGCTGGCTGAGGT
>NW_020928413.1:0-385 GCF_003984885.1 Neopelma chrysocephalum | reverse complement strand
TTCAGGGTTGCCTTTCTTCTGTCAGTGTGAGACAGGCCAGCACTGTGGCAATTAAGTGTACACAAATGTGGAACACTGTTACTCTTTGTTTTTACTGCTGGTGCACAAGGAGAGCACATACAAAACTCACTCTGTTTTTTTTCTTTTCTTTCTCCCACACCCCCAGGTTTCCAGTGGCTATCTGGTTGTGGCTTTTGTTTATGTGACTGAATTTGTTGGCATTAAAGCACGAACCTGGGCTTCTATGCATGTCCATGCTTTTTTTGCTATGGGAATTATGATTGTGGCACTCGTGGGATTTCTGGTTCGGACCTGGTGGGTCTATCAGATATTCCTCTCCATAGCAAAAAAAGCATGGACATGCATAGAAGCCCAGGTTCGTGCT
>NW_020928412.1:0-384 GCF_003984885.1 Neopelma chrysocephalum | reverse complement strand
AAACAAAAGCCCCCCATTTCGGGCTTTAAGTCACGCTATAAACAGATTATGTGAAACTTCAAAAACAAGTATTCCTCTTCCTGCTACGAATTCACTGATATTCTCATTCCTCAACTGACCTGTATTAACAAGACCATGTAGACTAACTTTTCATAAATGCCCACTGTGTCAGGTTTCCTGCTATCACCTTTAGACCATCAGTTCCTTCATACTAGACGGTATGGACAGAAATTTAAAGTTAGGCTACATGGTCTTGTTAATACAGGTCAGTTGAGGAATGAGAATATCAGTGAATTCGTAGCAGGAAGAGGAATACTTGTTTTTGAAGTTTCACATAATCTGTTTATAGCGTGACTTAAAGCCCGAAATGGGGGGCTTTTGTTT
>NW_020928411.1:0-3214 GCF_003984885.1 Neopelma chrysocephalum | reverse complement strand
GCAATGTAGTAAGGGATCAAAGAGTACAATAACCAAGGACAAAAATAAAGATGCCGTAAGCAATGCTGTCACTTCCGTAAGGGGACTTATTCATATGACTTTCACAATGATGTGAGCAAGTCTCCTGGGGTAGGACAGATAGGGATACCTCAATAAAACAATATGATCCCAAGTTTATCAAAAGAGCTGTGCTCTAGTTTTAGCTTTGCTATGCAAATCTTTATTTAAATAATTTCCGACTGAATAATAATTGAGTGATTACAGCTTCTGGATGCAGAGTGGTAACAGAACAGATGTGATGGAACCACTTCAAAACCAGAGTACATTCTGCTTGAGGAAAATATAACAGGTAAACAATTATGTAGTGAAGGCAGAACTAGCACAGAAAATCAGAGAAAGGAATAACGTATTTGAAAAGTGACAGAAGGTGAAGAGCACTGTGTTGTTCAGTGGGCATGGGCTCTTGATACTGATGCTCCCAGAAACCTGACAGAAGCAGCAGTGAGGGCACTCTGTCACCAGCCGATGCCGAGATCTGGGAGACATGGGCCCAGGAGTAGTGGAGAGCTCACCCAAAGGGAAAACTTTTTATATGTGAATGTCGAAATTGTAAATCTACATTAGCATTAAAAATAATTAAATTCCAAGCTTTAGAAGATCTGAATTAAAAAAAAATCCAAACCAATCTGCTTAAGTACAGAGAAATTTCATCTGCAAAGCTCTACACTAAGTCTAGGGCTTTGTCTGCCTAGCAGAGCCCAAAACCTAAAACTATGCAGTAAGCACAGTACTCTTACACATACAGTGAGATACAAATCTAAAAGGTAAGCTCCAGTGATATTCCTGGTCAGCACCAATTTCCCTGAGCGCCCTGAATTCTCCAGCAAAGACATGTTCTAAGCAATATCAGCAAATCCAATACAAACCATTTGCTGAGTATCCTGCATCCTACTGGCATAAGGAAGCTAACACCATAACCCTAGTACAAAACCACAGCCTTGCCTACATGAAGCCTTCTTTCCCTTCTATTCACCTTTGGGCACTTCTAGCCCATGACCACAGTGTTTTGAAGCCTCACTTGCTGCCTCTTGCATGGAGCAAGCCAGAGAAACCTTGCTGCTTGTGACAGACCAGCCTTCAGCTGAAAAGCATTTGAATGATATAAACAGAACAGAATTTTCTTTGGTAAAGAAGGAAGAAACCGAGATACACAGATACTACCAATCATTTCCTTCACACAAATAAGGAGTGCACTGGTTACTGAAGAAACCAGATCTGGTCACCATGGATAGAAAACACCTCTGCCATAATCCTCTTGATGTCAGACACCACAAAGCTGACCATAATGAGGCCTAAGTGAGATGCTCTGGCCTTCATCTGTCCTTAACTTCAAGCATATTTGGATGACAGCCTCTTATATCCTCTTTCTAGTCAGGAGAGAGAGAGATGATGAGTAATTTTTCTGTGTTTGCAACATGCATGGAAATCAGTGGAAGAAAATGCATAGAAGAATGAAGTTGTGTAAGGCATCCCTATGTAGGTATCACTCACAACCTTTACCTGCAACTGAAAAACTAAAAGCGAACAAAAATCCCAATGTATTGACTAGCACTCAACTGATGAGGCTAATTACTTCATGTTAAAAATACATATCTAATTGTGTTTACATATTTATCTCAGAAAAAAGATTCTAATTAGGAATCGCAGAGTTAACAATTATCATTCTGGAAAGGAAAACTTAACTTGTCTGCAAAACAACTGTAGCACATTCCACATGAAGCCAGCTCTCAAAGGGAAAGCTTACAAAACTCAAAATCAGAGCACATGCAGATGTTGCAGGATGGGGAGAATTTAACTCATTTTTTTTTGCGAAAATACTGATTTTGAGAAGTATTTGGCCTATTGTATGACTTGGAGAAAAACAGAAAATGAAGAGCCACCTGATGAATAATGGCACAGTGTGGTGCTGCTCAGCGATGAGCCAAGCCACTGAACTCCCTTTCTCAAGGCTTGGCTCTGGCAGGGCTGAGCGAGGTGGTGCAATGAACACGGTCTTTTATTTCAGAAACAAAAGGTCTGCTCCAGTGTGTAATGCTGACACTGGCATTGACGTGGCTGTATGGATTTCCTTCCTCTCTCCAATGAATCTACAAAACTTCTGACGAGCCTCCACCTTAACAACACACTTCAGCCCAGCTTCACTCTTTCAGAAGTACATCCTGCCTGTCTCTCCCATGGAGTGGTCTACACTCAGCACAAAGCACTGCACTTCACACCAGATGTTCTTGCGTCATTCAGCTTTCAGAAAATTCTTACAAAAACATGAATAATGCTAACAACAATTTCAAATGACACTCAAAGCACTGCAAATGAACAGATTCATTGTCAATATTACCATATTAAATAGGCAAATTAAAAATTTGACATAGAAAAAGACTATTTGGTCTTTCCCACAGAGAGTATTAGTAATAGAGCCAATTTTCAAGTTCAGGTTGTCCTGATCCATATCCAGATTTATATTTATTCCACCCTGTAACACAGTTAAACGTACACTTTCAGAGATTCCTGTACCGCCTCCAAACACATTAGACACTGAAAGTACATAGTAAAACCATCCATATGGTATCTCAGAATACATTTCCCTCTTATCTTATTTGCTAGAGTAAGCTGAATAGCTACCAGCCCCAGTGAGCTGGGATACTGATGGAAAGTGTATTTATTATTCCAGGTAAAGTTGCATAATCGTGATACGATTACAAATAGAGTTAAGAAGGAAAGTATTGTGTGGAATTATCATCTGAGAAAGGAAATAAAAATGAATTATTTTTAAGCTTAAATAATCTTTTAAGGCAAAAGAAAGCACTACTGCATTAATTCTGTTATAGGCAAGAGATGTTCTGGAAAAAGGAAACATTCACTTATCAACAGCAAAGGATTTCGAATATAGCTAAAACTTGGGCTCACATACTCAAAGAGCGAAAAACACCATTTCAATACATGCTGCAAACTTAAAAACATTGATAACACAAGTTAACTCCCTACCACAATATGTATAGGTGTTTTAGCACTAGTGTGCCAGAGTATTGCTGTCTGCTTTCTCTTAAAAACATGTTTGGAACTGCTGAGTCTAAAAAATGATAAATATTATTCCTTTGAAGAAACAATCACAGGACATTATGGTAATCAGACTATGAATTGAAATACATATTCATCA
>NW_020928410.1:0-3214 GCF_003984885.1 Neopelma chrysocephalum | reverse complement strand
TGATGAATATGTATTTCAATTCATAGTCTGATTACCATAATGTCCTGTGATTGTTTCTTCAAAGGAATAATATTTATCATTTTTTAGACTCAGCAGTTCCAAACATGTTTTTAAGAGAAAGCAGACAGCAATACTCTGGCACACTAGTGCTAAAACACCTATACATATTGTGGTAGGGAGTTAACTTGTGTTATCAATGTTTTTAAGTTTGCAGCATGTATTGAAATGGTGTTTTTCGCTCTTTGAGTATGTGAGCCCAAGTTTTAGCTATATTCGAAATCCTTTGCTGTTGATAAGTGAATGTTTCCTTTTTCCAGAACATCTCTTGCCTATAACAGAATAAATGCAGTAGTGCTTTCTTTTGCCTTAAAAGATTATTTAAGCTTAAAAATAATTCATTTTTATTTCCTTTCTCAGATGATAATTCCACACAATACTTTCCTTCTTAACTCTATTTGTAATCGTATCACGATTATGCAACTTTACCTGGAATAATAAATACACTTTCCATCAGTATCCCAGCTCACTGGGGCTGGTAGCTATTCAGCTTACTCTAGCAAATAAGATAAGAGGGAAATGTATTCTGAGATACCATATGGATGGTTTTACTATGTACTTTCAGTGTCTAATGTGTTTGGAGGCGGTACAGGAATCTCTGAAAGTGTACGTTTAACTGTGTTACAGGGTGGAATAAATATAAATCTGGATATGGATCAGGACAACCTGAACTTGAAAATTGGCTCTATTACTAATACTCTCTGTGGGAAAGACCAAATAGTCTTTTTCTATGTCAAATTTTTAATTTGCCTATTTAATATGGTAATATTGACAATGAATCTGTTCATTTGCAGTGCTTTGAGTGTCATTTGAAATTGTTGTTAGCATTATTCATGTTTTTGTAAGAATTTTCTGAAAGCTGAATGACGCAAGAACATCTGGTGTGAAGTGCAGTGCTTTGTGCTGAGTGTAGACCACTCCATGGGAGAGACAGGCAGGATGTACTTCTGAAAGAGTGAAGCTGGGCTGAAGTGTGTTGTTAAGGTGGAGGCTCGTCAGAAGTTTTGTAGATTCATTGGAGAGAGGAAGGAAATCCATACAGCCACGTCAATGCCAGTGTCAGCATTACACACTGGAGCAGACCTTTTGTTTCTGAAATAAAAGACCGTGTTCATTGCACCACCTCGCTCAGCCCTGCCAGAGCCAAGCCTTGAGAAAGGGAGTTCAGTGGCTTGGCTCATCGCTGAGCAGCACCACACTGTGCCATTATTCATCAGGTGGCTCTTCATTTTCTGTTTTTCTCCAAGTCATACAATAGGCCAAATACTTCTCAAAATCAGTATTTTCGCAAAAAAAAATGAGTTAAATTCTCCCCATCCTGCAACATCTGCATGTGCTCTGATTTTGAGTTTTGTAAGCTTTCCCTTTGAGAGCTGGCTTCATGTGGAATGTGCTACAGTTGTTTTGCAGACAAGTTAAGTTTTCCTTTCCAGAATGATAATTGTTAACTCTGCGATTCCTAATTAGAATCTTTTTTCTGAGATAAATATGTAAACACAATTAGATATGTATTTTTAACATGAAGTAATTAGCCTCATCAGTTGAGTGCTAGTCAATACATTGGGATTTTTGTTCGCTTTTAGTTTTTCAGTTGCAGGTAAAGGTTGTGAGTGATACCTACATAGGGATGCCTTACACAACTTCATTCTTCTATGCATTTTCTTCCACTGATTTCCATGCATGTTGCAAACACAGAAAAATTACTCATCATCTCTCTCTCTCCTGACTAGAAAGAGGATATAAGAGGCTGTCATCCAAATATGCTTGAAGTTAAGGACAGATGAAGGCCAGAGCATCTCACTTAGGCCTCATTATGGTCAGCTTTGTGGTGTCTGACATCAAGAGGATTATGGCAGAGGTGTTTTCTATCCATGGTGACCAGATCTGGTTTCTTCAGTAACCAGTGCACTCCTTATTTGTGTGAAGGAAATGATTGGTAGTATCTGTGTATCTCGGTTTCTTCCTTCTTTACCAAAGAAAATTCTGTTCTGTTTATATCATTCAAATGCTTTTCAGCTGAAGGCTGGTCTGTCACAAGCAGCAAGGTTTCTCTGGCTTGCTCCATGCAAGAGGCAGCAAGTGAGGCTTCAAAACACTGTGGTCATGGGCTAGAAGTGCCCAAAGGTGAATAGAAGGGAAAGAAGGCTTCATGTAGGCAAGGCTGTGGTTTTGTACTAGGGTTATGGTGTTAGCTTCCTTATGCCAGTAGGATGCAGGATACTCAGCAAATGGTTTGTATTGGATTTGCTGATATTGCTTAGAACATGTCTTTGCTGGAGAATTCAGGGCGCTCAGGGAAATTGGTGCTGACCAGGAATATCACTGGAGCTTACCTTTTAGATTTGTATCTCACTGTATGTGTAAGAGTACTGTGCTTACTGCATAGTTTTAGGTTTTGGGCTCTGCTAGGCAGACAAAGCCCTAGACTTAGTGTAGAGCTTTGCAGATGAAATTTCTCTGTACTTAAGCAGATTGGTTTGGATTTTTTTTTAATTCAGATCTTCTAAAGCTTGGAATTTAATTATTTTTAATGCTAATGTAGATTTACAATTTCGACATTCACATATAAAAAGTTTTCCCTTTGGGTGAGCTCTCCACTACTCCTGGGCCCATGTCTCCCAGATCTCGGCATCGGCTGGTGACAGAGTGCCCTCACTGCTGCTTCTGTCAGGTTTCTGGGAGCATCAGTATCAAGAGCCCATGCCCACTGAACAACACAGTGCTCTTCACCTTCTGTCACTTTTCAAATACGTTATTCCTTTCTCTGATTTTCTGTGCTAGTTCTGCCTTCACTACATAATTGTTTACCTGTTATATTTTCCTCAAGCAGAATGTACTCTGGTTTTGAAGTGGTTCCATCACATCTGTTCTGTTACCACTCTGCATCCAGAAGCTGTAATCACTCAATTATTATTCAGTCGGAAATTATTTAAATAAAGATTTGCATAGCAAAGCTAAAACTAGAGCACAGCTCTTTTGATAAACTTGGGATCATATTGTTTTATTGAGGTATCCCTATCTGTCCTACCCCAGGAGACTTGCTCACATCATTGTGAAAGTCATATGAATAAGTCCCCTTACGGAAGTGACAGCATTGCTTACGGCATCTTTATTTTTGTCCTTGGTTATTGTACTCTTTGATCCCTTACTACATTGC
>NW_020928409.1:0-1153 GCF_003984885.1 Neopelma chrysocephalum | reverse complement strand
ATGAAACAGCCCTCTTTCGCTTTTGCTAATCCTCCTCCATCTGAATCCTTTGACATTACTTCTTGTGTGGCCTTTGGCACGTCACTTCACCCCAGTTTCCTCATCTATAAAATGGCTGTTAATCCCCATATAGCATCACCCACGCAAATTTCCAGGGCTTACGCTTAAACAGGGCTTTGAAGATAAGTGAGCAAAGTTTCAAAAGGCCCATGGAGATATAAGAGTACAAATCTGATGGAAAGCTAATGAAACTTTCACTCCTAAATCTCTTAGGTCCTTTTGAAACTTTGCTCACTTATCTTCAAAGCCCTGTTTAAGCGTAAGCCCTGGAAATTTGCGTGGGTGATGCTATATGGGGATTAACAGCCATTTTATAGATGAGGAAACTGGGGTGAAGTGACGTGCCAAAGGCCACACAAGAAGTAATGTCAAAGGATTCAGATGGAGGAGGATTAGCAAAAGCGAAAGAGGGCTGTTTCATTACTTACAGAATTTTGGAGAGAAGAATGAGTGTCCATCAGATTTGTAGTTAAAATTCTGGGGTTTTTGGCGGCAAAATACCACCATCCGCTAAAAATTTCTAATTTCAAAAATCAAGTTTTTCTGTTCTTTGGTGGGTCTTTTCCTCCTCTTTCTGTATTCTCATTCCTGTTTCTGCTGCTTTTTATTTTCCAATCTTTTTGTTTTTTTGATCCATATCATTAATTTGTGTCTTATATCTGTCTTTCACCACTCCCTTTGGAAAAAAAAAAGTTGGAAAATAAAAAGCAGCAGAAACAGGAATGAGAATACAGAAAGAGGAGGAAAAGACCCACCAAAGAACAGAAAAACTTGATTTTTGAAATTAGAAATTTTTAGCGGATGGTGGTATTTTGCCGCCAAAAACCCCAGAATTTTAACTACAAATCTGATGGACACTCATTCTTCTCTCCAAAATTCTGTAAGTAATGAAACAGCCCTCTTTCGCTTTTGCTAATCCTCCTCCATCTGAATCCTTTGACATTACTTCTTGTGTGGCCTTTGGCACGTCACTTCACCCCAGTTTCCTCATCTATAAAATGGCTGTTAATCCCCATATAGCATCACCCACGCAAATTTCCAGGGCTTACGCTTAAACAGGGCTTTGAAGATAAGTGAGCAAAGTTTCAAAAGG
>NW_020928408.1:359-618 GCF_003984885.1 Neopelma chrysocephalum | reverse complement strand
CTGAAGTACTACAGAGTTTGTTGGGGTAAGAACTGCACAACTCCCCCAAACTCTCTTTGAGATCCCTCCAAAAAATGGAGGGGGTGGACTCCTATTAATTGGAAGTCCTAAACACAGAGTCGTCCTGAGAGCTCAGCCAGGACGAAATGTGTGAGAGAGGACCTTGGGGTCCTCCCTTGCTGCAGCTTCAGAGAAGCTGGCAGCCATCTTGAGGCAGAGCACAGAAGCTGTGTAAAGGGGCTTGGATCCCCTGAAGATA
>NW_020928408.1:0-259 GCF_003984885.1 Neopelma chrysocephalum | reverse complement strand
CTGAAGTACTACAGAGTTTGTTGGGGTAAGAACTGCACAACTCCCCCAAACTCTCTTTGAGATCCCTCCAAAAAATGGAGGGGGTGGACTCCTATTAATTGGAAGTCCTAAACACAGAGTCGTCCTGAGAGCTCAGCCAGGACGAAATGTGTGAGAGAGGACCTTGGGGTCCTCCCTTGCTGCAGCTTCAGAGAAGCTGGCAGCCATCTTGAGGCAGAGCACAGAAGCTGTGTAAAGGGGCTTGGATCCCCTGAAGATA
>NW_020928407.1:0-419 GCF_003984885.1 Neopelma chrysocephalum | reverse complement strand
GTTTTTTCTTGATTTATCATTAACTAGATGGGTGGTAATTGGTAAGATTGTATTAAGTCCCTGCACTTCTATTCATGTGTATCCTGTCATGGGTTTTAAGGTTGTCTTTCATGGTGGAAATATGAAGGGCAGGGATTTAATACAATCTTACCAATTACCACCCATCTAGTTAATGATAAATCAAGAAAAAACTTAACATATGAAAGACAATACTGGAGGTAATTTGGGAAAGATTGTATTAAGTCCCTGCACTTCTATTCATGTGTATCCTGTCATGGGTTTTAAGGTTGTCTTTCATGGTGGAAATATGAAGTGCAGGGACTTAATACAATCTTTCCCAAATTACCTCCAGTATTGTCTTTCATATGTTAAGTTTTTTCTTGATTTATCATTAACTAGATGGGTGGTAATTGGTAAGA
>NW_020928406.1:0-396 GCF_003984885.1 Neopelma chrysocephalum | reverse complement strand
CTCTCTAGGCAGTCTTACATTAGAGGATTTTAATAATGCAATTACCATTGTAGCTGTTTAGTACACCTACATATTACCTGACATTCTCCCACCTCTTCCCTAACACAGGAGGCATACCACAAGAGTGATGCTGGAGAAGAAGCTGTTTAGAGATTTCCCCCCCTTCCTGTCCTTTGAGCAGCTCCTCTCCCTCAAAATGGAGTCAGGCTTATTCTTGTTGTGAGGAGCAGGAAGGAGGGGAAATCTCTAAACAGCTTCTTCTCCAGCATCACTCTTGTGGTATGCCTCCTGTGTTAGGGAAGAGGTGGGAGAATGTCAGGTAATATGTAGGTGTACTAAACAGCTACAATGGTAATTGCATTATTAAAATCCTCTAATGTAAGACTGCCTAGAGAG
>NW_020928405.1:0-674 GCF_003984885.1 Neopelma chrysocephalum | reverse complement strand
TGAGGAGGGGGATTGGAATGGGGATGAGGGTGGGGATGAGGATGAGGATGGAAACAGGAATGAAGG
Source organism: Neopelma chrysocephalum (assembly GCF_003984885.1). Classification (NCBI taxonomy): domain Eukaryota; kingdom Metazoa; phylum Chordata; class Aves; order Passeriformes; family Pipridae; genus Neopelma; species Neopelma chrysocephalum. The sequence continues at coordinate 608 of NW_020928405.1, read as the reverse complement.
TGAGGGTGGGAATGCGTGGTGAGGCCGAAGAGCTGCAGGAACTCCAGCTTCTGGGGCGACAAGGGGAGAGCAGAGCAGGGTCATCCCGGGAACAGTCCCCATCCCCGTCTCCATCCTCATCCCCATTCCCACCCTCACCTTCATTCCTGTTTCCATCCTCATCCTCATCCCCACCCTCATCCCCATTCCAATCCCCCTCCTCATCCCCATCCCCATTCTCATCTCCATTCCCTACCTCCATTGCCATCCCCATCCCCATCCCTAACCCTCCAGTACCTCTGCAGCCAGCTGAAGATGGTGGCTTCAGCACAACACTGGGAGCTGGTGCTGAGGAGGGGCTGCTCCTCCAGAGAACAGGGAGGGACAGGGGGACCGGGAGGGGACAGGGAGTGCCATCAGTACCTCAGAGGATGTGTCCAGCTTCAGTGGGGGCTGCTCGGCCACGCAGCGGAGATGGGCCCGCACCTCCTCCTCATCGCTGTCGTCACAGGAGTCGTCCAGGTCATAGTAGTACCCTGGGGATGGGGATGAGGAGGGGGATTGGAATGGGGATGAGGGTGGGGATGAGGATGAGGATGGAAACAGGAATGAAGGTGAGGGTGGGAATG
>NW_020928404.1:0-301 GCF_003984885.1 Neopelma chrysocephalum | reverse complement strand
GGGGGAAGAAAGACACACGACACGTAAAGGTAGTGAGACAAAGAGATGTCTGCCTGCTCAGCGCAGCAGGCAGCCTTTATTGAGCTTGCCAACTTCACACACAACACAAACATATTCCTACAACACCACCCAGGAATCCAAGCACCTGCACATTATCAAACCGTCTTAACCTTGTACTCCCTGCAACCCAAGGCCGTGTCCATGGAAACCATCTAACCAGCTCCACTGCTCGCATGGAACACGGCCTAACTTTTGCACTACCTCAAATTTTAATTGTGGGGCTACAACTTCACCCCACAAT
>NW_020928403.1:0-2664 GCF_003984885.1 Neopelma chrysocephalum | reverse complement strand
GCACTACCTCAAATTTTAATTGTGGGGCTACAACTTCACCCCACAATTCCCCCTTATCTGTAGTTGTGCAGCAAAGACTGCCCGTATCGTATCCTGCAGGGCCCTTTGCAGGAACGACACTAGACAAGGCAGCATCAGCAACACAACCACAATCACCAATCTTCCAGAAGTACAAGGCCCCTCCTATTGGCTGTGCAAGGATTCCTGGCCAGATTCTAATTTCTACAAAGGAATTCTAAGTTGCTACAACAAATTAACAACATATGTAAAATTAGTAATAACATTTAAAGGCTGATTAGGAAATAACTGAAAAGCAAGAGTTACAACTCGAAGTTCCACAAATTGAGGAGAATCCTCTTGATGAACATAATCAAAACCTCACCAGGTTCCATAAGAGTGGAATTACTTATAGTGGGAATTTGAAGAGTTCATATACCATCCAGAATAAGGACTCACTATGGTTCAACAGAATTATGTTACACATCTTTTTTTTTTTTAATATAATCTTGACACTTACCGAAAGTATTTTTAAGTCTGCATTTCCACACAGTTTCTCTCTCTCACACAGTCTTTTTCCCAGCATACATAGGTGGCCACCTCAGTCATCCATCACTCACACACACATTTCAAATATTTATTAGCTGTGTACTTCTTATCAGTCTCATAACTTGTGGGGGGAATGTATGCCACATTTGGTAACATTAAATTAGAAATCTTGTACAACTTTCCATGCAAAAGACAAGTACAACAGGAAAGGCCAGGATACCATCCTGGGAAGTTTCAAACCATTTCATAGAACAAGGACACCCTTATTTCATCACAAAAATTCCAGTTTCCACTCAGGGTACGTACACCTTTCCAAAAAGAACCAGGATCTCTAGGCGACTTCTGCAGGGGGCAGGACTACCCCCTTTTGTCTTCCCTTCTTCACCTTTTCCCGCTCTTTGCCCCCCCCCGCGTCTCCCGTGGAGAGGGAGGGAGGGAGGGGGAGGAGGGGGAATAGAGGTTGGGTTCATTCGGAGAAAAATTGAGAAGAGGAGTTAAATTGCCTTTGCTCTCCTCATGTCGCAACTTTAGCTATGTGGTCTGTAGAAAAAGAATGATACATAGGAGGAGAGGAACAGATGGACAGATGGACACGTTCTGGGGAGGGAGGGAGGGGGAGAAGGTGGCGGTGTCAAACAGGGGAGAAGACAGACAGTCCCCCCACTGCACCGCCTGACACTGCGGCCGCCGCTGCCAGCCCGCCGCGAAAGTAGAATTACTGAAGAAGAGGGGGGGATACCCCCCCTTCATACCGCTCGGGACCATGGCTGTCAGCAGCACGGGGGAAACAGACCCCCCTGCCGTCCGCTGTGCCGGCCCTTGGGGCCGCGGCCGCGCCCACCCGTAGCCAGCGCCGCACAGGGCACAGCGGTGCCCAAGGTCGGCGCCGCAGGCGCCGGGCACGGAGTTGCCTCTGCACACGGAGTTGCCGCCGGTGCGTACGTGGGCGCGCCGCTCGGAGCCGGGGCTGCCGCAGCGATCCCGCCGGCCCCCGGCTCTGCAGCCCGCGGCAGTGCGCCGGCCGGGGCCACGCACGGCACCGCAACCGCGCACGGAGCCTCTGCCGATGTCGCCGGCCCGCCAACCCCCGCGCCGGGGTCGGGGCCGGGGCCGCTCCGCCCGGAGCCGGCGCCTGGGACTGCAGCTGCTACCAGTCCGCCGGCACCCAGGGCCGCGCCGTGGTTGCCGCTGCCCGCGCGGGCACAGACGGACTCGGCAGCGCCGAGTCTGGACCCGGTGCCACTTTACAAACACTTGGAGCGGGCGGACCCGGCACGGCTGCACAGCCCGGCACCGGGAACACAGCCGCAAGCGGGCTGCGCAGTCCCGTAGCAGAGCTCGGTCGAGAAGCAGGAAGCTTCTTAAGGTGGAAATCAGTCACAGCGTTCATAAGATCGTTTCTCGGTCCATCAGTAGCACATTCATGCCGAAGCTGTCCTTGATTATCTTGGACAAGTACTGCCGAATCGCTGGCACCGCGTTCATCTTGCTGGGGCAGCTCGGCTGCCCCGGGCCCCGCTCCGCGACCTCCGATCCTGCTTCGGCTCCCTTCGGCTCCGCTCGGGCCCTCTTCTTTACCACTCTAATGTCCTCCCAGATAAAGCAGCCTCTCTCCATTCCGAAGACACAACAGTAACAAGCGACGAAACTTAGCTTGATCGCGTCTAACACCAAGACGCCGTAACAAAGCTTTCCAGGCGATAAAAACACGCCTTTCGTTTGCACTCATGGTCTGCCCCCATAGTGACTAGGAAAAAAAATCTCAGGAGCTCACCTGTGCCTTACCAAGTGCCAGATGCACTTGGGATCTCCAGGCAACTTGTGCCTTCCAAGTGTCGGCAGAAACACTTGCGCCTTCAGGTGTGAAAAAATAATCGGACCCAGATCCCGCAGCATCCCGCTGCTAAACAGCTCCTGAGCACCAAGACCTTGCTGCCTCGCCCCACAGCTTAATTACCTCTGGTCGTGATACTCCAGACGACACGAGCGATACTCGACAGTCCTTTTCTGGTTCCTCACACGGGCCGCACCATTGTCGCAGGGGGGTAACTGTCGTGGGGTCTTGGTCCATGGGGGAAGAAAGACACACGACACGTAAAGGTAGTGAGACAAAGAGAT
>NW_020928402.1:0-322 GCF_003984885.1 Neopelma chrysocephalum | reverse complement strand
CAAGAAATATTAAAAATCATTTTTTCAGAAGGATAATTCAATGGTAGTTGATTTGGTTAAATGGTTTGATTGGGGGGATTTTTTTTTACTTCTACCATTGAATTATCCTTCTGAAAAAATGATTTTTAATATTTCTTGTCTTGCACAATTTATACTGTCTTTATCTCCATCCAACACACATAAAGTATCATAGGAGGCTTTTAGACGATCGAAACAGGACTGAATGAAGTCTTCATGAATCACTACCTAATTACATAAAGAAATTGGTGCAATTACAAGAAATATTAAAAATCATTTTTTCAGAAGGATAATTCAATGGTAG
>NW_020928401.1:0-555 GCF_003984885.1 Neopelma chrysocephalum | reverse complement strand
TTTGAGGTTAGAGGTTCTTAATTAATGTCATGTGCAACAGAGTTCAGGAACCTAAACAATTTAAATCTTGAGAAACATTCCACCAACATTTCACCACCATAAATAAAAGTAGTTGAAACCCTTAATAGCATTGCCAGGATTTTCAGGTATATCTGAAAGGAACTAAGCTCATGAATCCCTTCAGCACTCAGAGGGATCTCAGTTTCCTAAATCCTGGCTATGCTATTAAGGGTTTCAACTACTTTTATTTATGGTGGTGAAATGTTGGTGGAATGTTTCTCAAGATTTAAATTGTTTAGGTTCCTGAACTCTGTTGCACATGACATTAATTAAGAACCTCTAACCTCAAAACACCCGGGTCCAGTCAGTTTAAATCATGATGTCAGATGAGTTTATTGATAAAAATTTTGTTCTCACCGGGTGTTTTGAGGTTAGAGGTTCTTAATTAATGTCATGTGCAACAGAGTTCAGGAACCTAAACAATTTAAATCTTGAGAAACATTCCACCAACATTTCACCACCATAAATAAAAGTAGTTGAAACCCTTAATAGCAT
>NW_020928400.1:0-315 GCF_003984885.1 Neopelma chrysocephalum | reverse complement strand
CTACAGGACAGACATTGAGGGGCTGGAGCGAGTCCAGAGAAGGGAAGGGAGCTGGGGAAGGGTCTGGAGAGGGAGGGATCGGAACAGCTCTGGGTTTCTTCAGAGGAGACCCCCTAAATATGAGGCCCAGCCCGGCTGGGGCCGCTTCTACCACGGGCAGCGCAGGCAGGTGCCCTTTGGCTGGGGCTGTGCCAGCCCAGAGAGCCTCCCCAGGGATTGCAGCCCTCCACAGGACAGGGGTGTGCGGGGCCAGGAGAGGAGAGGAGGATCCTCACTCGCTCTCTACTCGCTGTGGCTCCTCGGCCACTGGCGGCT
>NW_020928399.1:0-1059 GCF_003984885.1 Neopelma chrysocephalum | reverse complement strand
GCCCCTTTGGGATCTGCTCTAGTAACCTCAGGGGATTTAACTTTCCCTTTGCCTTTAACTTTCCCTTTGCTTTCCCTTTCATCTTCCTCTTCTGGACTGCATCCCCATGGGGATGGGCAAAGCAACCCAGAACTACCAGGAATGACCCTCTCCTCCAGTTCCATCCTCTACATTCCTCCCCCTCTACCGGTTCTTCAGCCCTATCCCGCCCTCTCCCCCAGCCGTATCCTTCCCACTCCCCCAGTCCTGCAGCGGTGAGCAAAGGCGCAGAAGAAACCAGCTGAGGCTCATGTAGGAATAAGGAGGGGTTTTTATTCACGGGGCCCACAGAGGCTCCGGTTCAAAGGGGATGAAGGGCAGGCGGCGCACGTGGTCCCCCGAGGCCAGCTCTTCCTCCCGCGCCCTGTGCGGCCCCTCTTCCAATTCCCTCCGCACACGGCGCGGGGGCACGGGGGGACTCTGCTCCCTATCCCCGTCGGAGAATCGCCGGCGACGGCGACCTCCAGGACCCCGCGGCTGCTGCTGCTGCTGCTGCTGCTGCTGCTGCTCCTCCTGCCGCCGCTGCCGCTCCTGCCGCCAGCGCAGCACGAAGGGATGCAGGTGGCGACGGCGGCGACGTGGGGCCAGCCCAGCACGGTTGTCCTGCCCCTGCAGCAGGCGGATGGCCCCGATGGGCTCCCGGCAGAGGGGGCAGGTGGCAGCGGCGGCGGCGGCCCGGCCCTGGATGCAGGCACGGCAGAAGACGTGCCCGCAGGGCTCCACGGCAGCGGGGCTTTCCAGGGCACCCAGGCAGATCAGGCAGCTCCTGTCGGCTCCTGGAGCTGCCGCCTCATGCCTGGCCTCCTCCATGGCCGCTCCCGCCCTTGAGTCTTCGCAGCTGCTGCTGGAAGGACTCAAAAGCTCGGCTTCCGCTGGCGGCACTCGGAGCCCCCTCGTCCACTGCGGGACTCGGAGGCTCCTTGGCCGCTGGTGGCGCTCCGAGGCTCCTCAGTCACTTGCGCGACTCAGAGGCTCCTCACTCGCTCTCTACTCGCTGTGGCTCCTCGGCCACTGGCGGCT
>NW_020928398.1:0-1433 GCF_003984885.1 Neopelma chrysocephalum | reverse complement strand
TCCTCACTCGCTCTCTACTCGCTGTGGCTCCTCGGCCACTGGCGGCTCACAGTCTGGCGTGCTGTGGCAGTACTCGACGGATCGAGTGCTGCCCGCAGACCTCGTCTGTGTGCTGCTGGCAGTGTCCCAGCACTGCCTTTTATAGTTACCCCCTGCAGGTGATGTCATAGGGGGGGGATTGTGACTCTGCTGACGTCCCAGAGCTCCCAGGGGCACACTCAGGGCGCAGCCACGACCTCCCCCGTCCACACAGACAGAGCCCGTGACACAAAGCCCAGCCGGCAGCGGGCTGCACACCTCGGCATTTGCCCAGCTCCCTTCCAGGGCGCTCCCTGCTGCTGGTGGCCTTGTGCCAGCGTCGCACTCAGCAGGACCCACTCTGCAGAGCTGCTTTCCAGGACGTGTGTCCTGCTGCCTGGGGTTCTTGCTCCTCAGGGGAAGGACTCTGCTTGTGCCTTTCTTGAACTTCCAGAGGCTCCGTCAGCCCCTTTCTCCAGCCTGTCAAGGTCCCCGTGGGTGCCGTGTCATCCTCTGGTGTCTCAGCAGCTCCTGCCCACGTGGGATCCTCAGGTGCTGAGGGTGCCCTGGGCCCCATCACTCAGGCCGCTGGCGAGAAGGCAGAGGAGCAGGCCCAGCACTGGCCCCTGGCCTACAGCCCTCACGCTCAGCCGCCATCTTGGCTTCACGCCGCTGATCCACTCCCTCCGCTTACGGACCCGCAGCAGCAACAATTAAAATGAGTTCTTCTCAGGCAGATACTATTTGCAAAGTTTGGCCTTCCCTAAGCCTCCTCTTTCCCTAAACTCATGACAAATATCTGGGTGATCATTTCTTGGCCCCAGTGAGCATTTTCCTCTTCCAATAGGGCAGCTCTGGAACACAAAGTAGCACGTGTTGTATTGTTTCCTCTTCTTCCCCTTTTCCTGAAGATACCATTGCAGCACTACACACTGACACCACCTCTCCTAATCACTTTGTGCCCTCTGCAAAGAGGTGGAGTTTGCTTAGTGGAGAATCTCCAATGCCAGGCACCTCCAGGTCCCCACTGCTGCTGCTGCCATCCCAGCACCCCCAGGACACCCTGTGGCAGGACTGGGACATCCCTGCCACCCCCACCCTGGGCACCACTGGGATCCCCTGGGGTAGCGCCAGTGCACCCCTGGGACGCCTGCCCAGGGAGGCCCCGGGATATCCCCGCAACCGCCCCTTCCCGGCCGCAGGCACCACCTGGCAGTGCGGCAGACGGGAGAACAACCCTACCAGCCCCAAAGCACAGCCCGCCCGCGGTCTCCAGGCTGGCCCAGCCCAGGCCGGCCCAGCCCAGGGGCACGTGCCAGGAGGCGGCAGGGTGGGAAGTTGGTGCTGCTGGGGGAGCCCCTGCAGGGAGGGGCCGGAACAGCTCTGGGCTTCTTCAGAGGAGACCCCCTAAATAC
>NW_020928397.1:0-386 GCF_003984885.1 Neopelma chrysocephalum | reverse complement strand
ACTTACCATCACAACACAAGGCTATTAATACACAATAAACAAGAAGTCATGTGCTCTGCTATGTGGAAAACAGCTATTTCCTTGGGAAAAATAATAATATGATACCAATAATATTTCTTTTGCTTCTGTCCCACAGCTTGCCTGCATGACCTTTCAGGGTTACAGGAACACCTTTTATGCCTCCTTATGCTTATTACTAAGAGAAGTATTTCAGTCATTACACACCTTTATAAACCACCTAGAGATGCATGTGAGACATAAATGCAAAAGAAATATTATTGGTATCATATTATTATTTTTCCCAAGGAAATAGCTGTTTTCCACATAGCAGAGCACATGACTTCTTGTTTATTGTGTATTAATAGCCTTGTGTTGTGATGGTAAGT
>NW_020928396.1:0-301 GCF_003984885.1 Neopelma chrysocephalum | reverse complement strand
ACTTCCATGGCCCAGCCCCCCTCTTATTTGTAGAGGCTGAAGGAGAATAATTTCTTACTGACTAAGCAGAAAACAAACCAATGGCAGTTCTTCAGTGGCATCTGTGTACAGGTAGAGTAGCATCCAATAGCATTTTGGTGAAACTATGTCCTTCTGTTGGAAATACAGTATATAAAGTTTCAACAAAGGGATATTAAAATACAGGTCATTGGCAAATACTCCAGCTACTGTATCTTCTAGGGATTTGTTTGTTTGGGGGGGGTGATGGGTGGGTTGTATTTTTTTTAAGCCTACAAGATCC
>NW_020928395.1:0-396 GCF_003984885.1 Neopelma chrysocephalum | reverse complement strand
TTCTCCAGGGCGTTTTGGAGGAAGGAGGGGACACCAAAACACAGACCTAACAAAAACCCTCATGAAAACCTTTTCCAACGTTCCTTTGAAGGTTCCAAGTGCGCTCCCCAACCTTCTTCCAGAAGTGCAGAGATCAACACTGGTACATTGCTCAACTGGAGGCAGCTCAGACAAGTTATATCCAACAAATAAATAACCTTAAAGAAGTAAGTGAAATGTGTGAGAATGTAAAACCACCTTTAACTGACCAGTAATTAATTACCCGGTTTAGGTTACAATGTTCATGATTGTCAGTTGTTGGGAGTTTGTTATTGGTGTTGATATTAAAATAGTATCAATAGTAAATCAATGGTAAAATATTGGTGTTGATATTAAAATAGTGTCAATAGTAAATCA
>NW_020928394.1:0-396 GCF_003984885.1 Neopelma chrysocephalum | reverse complement strand
TTCTCCAGGGCGTTTTGGAGGAAGGAGGGGACACCAAAACACAGACCCAACAAAAACCCTCATGAAAACCTTTTCCAACGTTCCTTTGAAGGTTCCAAGTGCGCTCCCCAACCTTCTTCCAGAAGTGCAGAGATCAGCACTGGTACATTGCTCAGCTGGAGGCAGCTCAGACAAGTTATATCCAACAAATAAATAACCTTAAAGAAGTAAGTGAAATGTGTGAGAATGTAAAACCACCTTTAACTGACCGGTAATTAATTACCTGGTTTAGGTTACAATGTTCATGATTGTCAGTTGTTGGGAGTTTGTTATTGGTGTTGATATTAAAATAGTATCAATAGTAAATCAGTGGTAAAATATTGGTGTTGATATTAAAATAGTGTCAATAGTAAATCA
>NW_020928393.1:0-315 GCF_003984885.1 Neopelma chrysocephalum | reverse complement strand
CTACAGGACAGACATTGAGGGGCTGGAGCGAGTCCAGAGAAGGGAAGGGAGCTGGGGAAGGGTCTGGAGAGGGAGGGATCGGAACAGCTCTGGGTTTCTTCAGAGGAGACCCCCTAAATATGAGGCCCAGCCCGGCTGGGGCCGCTTCTACCACGGGCAGCGCAGGCAGGTGCCCTTTGGCTGGGGCTGTGCCAGCCCAGAGAGCCTCCCCAGGGATTGCAGCCCTCCACAGGACAGGGGTGTGCGGGGCCAGGAGAGGAGAGGAGGATCCTCACTCGCTCTCTACTCGCTGTGGCTCCTCGGCCACTGGCGGCT
>NW_020928392.1:0-1400 GCF_003984885.1 Neopelma chrysocephalum | reverse complement strand
TCCTCACTCGCTCTCTACTCGCTGTGGCTCCTCGGCCACTGGCGGCTCACAGTCTGGCGTGCTGTGGCAGTACTCGACGGATCGGGTGCTGCCCGCAGACCTCGTCTGTGTGCTGCTGGCAGTGTCCCAGCACTGCCTTTTATAGTTACCCCCTGCAGGTGATGTCATAGGGGGGGATTGTGACTCTGCTGACGTCCCAGAGCTCCCAGGGGCACACTCAGGGCACAGCCACGACCTCCCCCGTCCACACAGACAGAGCCCGTGACACAAAGCCCAGCCGGCAGCGGGCTGCACACCTGGGCGTTTGCCCAGCTCCCTTCCAGGGCGCTCCCTGCTGCTGGTGGCCTTGTGCCAGCGTCGCACTCAGCAGGACCCACTCTGCAGAGCTGCTTTCCAGGACGTGTGTCCTGCTGCCTGGGGCTCTTGCTCCTCAGGGGAAGGACTCTGCTTGTGCCTTTCTTGAACTTCCAGAGGCTCCGTCAGCCCCTTTCTCCAGCCTGTCAAGGTCCCCGTGGGTGCCGTGTCATCCTCTGGTGTCTCAGCAGCTCCTGCCCACGTGGGATCCTCAGGTGCTGAGGGTGCCCTGGGCCCCATCACTCAGGCCGCTGGCGAGAAGGCAGAGGAGCAGGCCCAGCACTGGCCCCTGGCCTACAGCCCTCACGCTCAGCCGCCATCTTGGCTTCACGCCGCTGATCCACTCCCTCCGCTTACGGACCCGCAGCAGCAACAATTAAAATGAGTTCTTTGCAAAGTTTGGCCTTCCCTAAGCCTCCTCTTTCCCTAAACTCATGACAAATGTCTGGGTGATCATTTCTTGGCCCCAGTGAGCATTTTCCTCTTCCAATAGGGCAGCTCTGGAACACAAAGTAGCACGTGTTGTATTGTTTCCTCTTCTTCCCCTTTTCCTGAAGATACCATTGCAGCACTACACACTGACACCACCTCTCCTAATCACTTTGTGCCCTCTGCAAAGAGGTGGAGTTTGCTTAGTGGAGAATCTCCAATGCCAGGCACCTCCAGGTCCCCACTGCTGCTGCTGCCATCCCAGCACCCCCAGGACACCCTGTGGCAGGACTGGGACATCCCTGCCACCCCCACCCTGGGCACCACTGGGATCCCCTGGGGTAGCGCCAGTGCACCCCTGGGACGCCTGCCCAGGGAGGCCCCGGGATATCCCCGCAACCGCCCCTTCCCGGCCGCAGGCACCACCTGGCAGTGCGGCAGACGGGAGAACAACCCTACCAGCCCCAAAGCACAGCCCGCCCGCGGTCTCCAGGCTGGCCCAGCCCAGGGGCACGTGCCAGGAGGCGGCAGGGTGGGAAGTTGGTGCTGCTGGGGGAGCCCCTGCAGGGAGGGGCCGGAACAGCTCTGGGCTTCTTCAGAGGAGACCCCCTAAATAC
>NW_020928391.1:0-1059 GCF_003984885.1 Neopelma chrysocephalum | reverse complement strand
GCCCCTTTGGGATCTGCTCTAGTAACCTCAGGGGATTTAACTTTCCCTTTGCCTTTAACTTTCCCTTTGCTTTCCCTTTCATCTTCCTCTTCTGGACTGCATCCCCATGGGGATGGGCAAAGCAACCCAGAACTACCAGGAATGACCCTCTCCTCCAGTTCCATCCTCTACATTCCTCCCCCTCTACCGGTTCTTCAGCCCTATCCCGCCCTCTCCCCCAGCCGTATCCTTCCCACTCCCCCAGTCCTGCAGCGGTGAGCAAAGGCGCAGAAGAAACCAGCTGAGGCTCATGTAGGAATAAGGAGGGGTTTTTATTCACGGGGCCCACAGAGGCTCCGGTTCAAAGGGGATGAAGGGCAGGCGGCGCACGTGGTCCCCCGAGGCCAGCTCTTCCTCCCGCGCCCTGTGCGGCCCCTCTTCCAATTCCCTCCGCACACGGCGCGGGGGCACGGGGGGACTCTGCTCCCTATCCCCGTCGGAGAATCGCCGGCGACGGCGACCTCCAGGACCCCGCGGCTGCTGCTGCTGCTGCTGCTGCTGCTGCTGCTCCTCCTGCCGCCGCTGCCGCTCCTGCCGCCAGCGCAGCACGAAGGGATGGAGGTGGCGGCGGCGGCGACGTGGGGCCAGCCCAGCACGGTTGTCCTGCCCCTGCAGCAGGCGGATGGCCCCGATGGGCTCCCGGCAGAGGGGGCAGGTGGCAGCGGCGGCGGCGGCCCGGCCCTGGATGCAGGCACGGCAGAAGACGTGCCCGCAGGGCTCCACGGCAGCGGGGCTTTCCAGGGCACCCAGGCAGATCAGGCAGCTCCTGTCGGCTCCTGGAGCTGCCGCCTCATGCCTGGCCTCCTCCATGGCCGCTCCCGCCCTTGAGTCTTCGCAGCTGCTGCTGGAAGGACTCAAAAGCTCGGCTTCCGCTGGCGGCACTCGGAGCCCCCTCGTCCACTGCGGGACTCGGAGGCTCCTTGGCCGCTGGTGGCGCCCCGAGGCTCCTCAGTCACTTGCGCGACTCAGAGGCTCCTCACTCGCTCTCTACTCGCTGTGGCTCCTCGGCCACTGGCGGCT
>NW_020928390.1:0-2626 GCF_003984885.1 Neopelma chrysocephalum | reverse complement strand
ACTCTTCTCTTGCATGTTTTTCTGAGAAATTTAGCTGAAAATTAATGCCAATATTTTGTAGAATGTCTCTGAAGATAAGGGTTAAAATGAGGAAAGCTTTAAAATCCTGGGCTGATTTAAAAATAAATGGAGGAGGGGGAGACCTGGCTTTGAAACAAGTGTTGTGACAGGACAATTGCTGGCTGAAGAGGCAGATTCTCGCCCTGCCAAGGCCATCTGAGGAGTTCTCAGGACAAATGGGAATGAGATGGCCCTTGTGCCTTGAAAATGCTTCCCACTGTGATTGTGCCATGTTATGAGACCCCAGCTTTGGTGCAGCTACTTCCTGAGAGCTGCCAGTGGAAGGTGAAGCCCCTTCAGGTGTCACTGCCACTGTGCTGCTTGTGGGAAGATCCTCGTTTCGTTCTCTCGTGGTTATAACATCCAGCCCCACCTGAATTTCTTTATTGAGAAAATTAATGTCTTAATTTACGTGCCACTGCTGTTGTTCTTCGTTGTTCTTCATGCCCCTGGCACAAAGATTTGTTTTCAGTACCAGCAGATGCAGTAATTGAGCTGTTCCCTGACTTTGCCACCACTATTTGTAAAGGTCTTGAATTTCTCTGCTGTTGAACAAAAGGCTTTTACAGACCCTGATTTTCCTCTGCTAACCCAACATTCAGTGTTGGAATTTGCAGTGGACCGTGCTGATGGAGTAGCTCTCCATGTTTCCTGAAGGTGGCACAGAACCATGAAATGGTTTGGGCTGGATCCTCGGATCCAACCATTAACTGAGCACTGCGAGGCCGCCACCAACCCAGATCCTTGAGTGCCACATTCACAAGTTTGTTAAATCCCTCAAGGGCTGGGAACTCCACCCCTGCCCTGGGCAGGTGTGCCAGGGCTTGAAGTGTCCAAAACAAGGTTGGACATGGTTTGGAGCAACCTGGGATAGTAGAAGGTGTCCCTGCCTATGACAGGGGGTGGCACTGGAGGGTCTTTACAGTCACTTCTGACCCAAACCATTCTATGATTCTATGAAAGACTTCACTAACCATGAGGGATTTCTCAAATGTTTTAAACCATGGAATTATTTGTTTTACTCATGCTCTTTGTCTTTTTCCTTGTGTGTCAGTTGATTTGTGGTTGCAGTTACTTGCTTTAGTAGGAATCAAATCTGTTTGGATGGTCTCACCCTCCCCCCAGCAGCAATGCCCAGTTAAGCCCCATTCTAGTCTGTAGTTTTAGTGACTCTTCTGCTTGTTTTATAGAACATGGTGTGGTTTTAACCTAGATGTGTTTCAGGGCTTAATATAGATCTTAGATTTACAAGTGATTCAAAGCACCAAAATAAATTCTTTCCCTGTGGCTCAGTTTGGTAACACCAGCTAAATTTGTCATGACATTTTCAAGTGCCCAGGTTGACCTTCCTGCTGGCCTGTGCTGCCTCTGGCTCCTGTCTGGATTGATGGGTGTTGGATGGGTGTACCACAGTGTGGGACAGCTGTGGGTCCATCCTTGCCAGAGCTGCTCCTGAGCAGAGGATGTGCCAAACCCTCTGCAGTCTCAGACCAAGTATTTCAGATTGTATAATAAAACCAGGATGTCAGTGATGCTCTCTGGTTTCCCAGTTACCAATCAATAGAATGGAATCTGTTTATATATACAAGAGCTGCATTTGAGTTAAATTTAATAAACAAATTGCACTACATAGACAGTGAAACCAGGTGTGTCATAAAACTCTATTTTTTCCCCCATGCTTTTGTATGAGGAGATTTTTATTTTTTTTGTTATAATGAACGTTCAATAAAAGAATTTGAGCTCCAGGATTCATACAGAGTGATTTACTGTAATTGTAAAGATTTTTCATGTAGCATTAACAAATACAAGGATATAGTTGGGTACATGAGGAAGAATCAGCTGAGCCTGGGCCGGTTCATGTGGTATCAGCAAACTACCCCTGAAATGGAGAATATACATTGTGCAGCCTGAACTGTTCTGGAGCAATTCTTCTGAAAGATGCTTTGACTGAATTTTTAGTGCTGCTGAAAGGTGGCTGATTGATGCCTATGAAGAATAATAATAATATACTTAACACTTGGGGAACTTTTAGTCCTGTCTGGTTTACGGGTGGGAGAATTATGACTGATTTTCTGCAAAGTCATGAAAATGCAGTTCCTTCATCACTGGTAGTTATCTGGCTCATGTGTCTCTTCCCAGGGGGAAAACATTGGAAGCCAGATCTCCAGGATCTGGAACTTTTCCCACTCTGGATTAGATACACTCAGAACATGGGTAGGGATTCCCTCTGTACCCCTCAGCAGTGATCCCACTGAGCAGAGTCTTCCCCACACGTCAAAGCCTGAGACAACAGAGTTTGAGAAATTAAACTCTTAGGTTGATTCAGTGAATTATCACAGAGCAGGTGTCAGGACAAAATGTTGAAACTCCTCTGCCTCCTGCAGGACACTGGACAGGCTTGGTGCAACTCAGGGGCTGGACTTCAATGATCCTCGTGTGTCCAGCTCAGGATATTCTGTGATTTAAATGCCGGTAGCTCATTGTGCGAAGCTCTTTCCTTAGACCTGCTTGTCATATCAATCCTATCCTATCCTATCCTATCCTATCCTATAATATCATATCAATC
>NW_020928389.1:0-2781 GCF_003984885.1 Neopelma chrysocephalum | reverse complement strand
ACTCTTCTCTTGCATGTTTTTCTGAGAAATTTAGCTGAAAATTAATGTCAATATTTTGTAGAATGTCTCTGAAGATAAGGATTAATACGAGGAAAGCTTTAAAATCCTGGGCTGATTTAAAAATAAATGGAGGAGGGGGAGACCTGGCTTTGAAATAAGTGTTGTGACAGGACAATTGCTGGCTGAAGAGGCAGATTCTCACCCTGCCAAGGCCATCTGAGGAGTTCTCAGGACAAATGGGAATGAGATGGCCCTTGTGCCTTGAAAATGCTTCCTACTGTATTGTGCCGTGTTATGAGACTCCAACTTTGGTGCAGCTGCTGCCTGAGAGCTGCCAGTGGAAGGTGAAGCCCCTTCAGGTGTCACTGCCACTGTGCTGCCTGTGGGGAGATCCTCGTTCTGTTCTCTCCTGGTTATAACATCCAGCCCCACCTGAATTTCATTATTGAGAGAATTAATGGCTTAATTTACGTGCCACTGCTGTTGTTCTTCGTTGTTCTTCATGCCCCTGGCTCAAAGATTTGTTTTCAGTACCAGCAGATGCAGTAATTGAGCTGTTCCCTGAATTTGCCACCTCTATTCGTAAAGGTCTTGAATTTCTCTGCTGTTGAACAAAAGGCTTTTACAGACCCTGATTTTCCTCTGCTAACCCAACATTCAGTGTTGGAATTTACAGTGGATCGTGCTGATGGAGTAGCTCTCCATGTTTCCTGAAGGTGGCACAGAACCATGGAATGGTTTGGGCTGGATCCTGGGATCCAATCATCACTGCGAGGCCGCCACCAACCCAGATCCTTGAGTGCCACATTCACAAGTTTGTTAAATCCCTCAAGGGCTGGGAACTCCACCCCTGCCCTGGGCAGGTGTGCCAGGGCTTGAAGTGTCCAAAACAAGGTTGGACATGGTTTGGAGCAACCTGGGATAGTGGAAGGTGTCCCTGCCTATGGCAGGGGGTGGCACTGGAGGGTCTTTACAGTCACTTCTGACCCAAACCATTCTATGATTCTATGAAAGACTTCACTAACCATGAGGGATTTCTCAAATGTTTTAAACCATCATATATGGAATTATTTGTTTTACTCATGTTCTTTGTCTTTTTCCTTGTGTGTCAGTTGATTTGTGGTTGCAGTTACTTGCTTTAGTAGGAATAAAATCTGTTTGGATGGTCTCACCCTCCCCCCAGCAGCAATGCCCAGTTAAGCCCCATTCTAGTCTGTAGTTTTAGTGACTCTTCTGCTTGTTTTATAGAACATGGTGTGGTTTTAACCTAGATGTGTTTCAGGGCTTAATATAGATCTTAGATTTACAAATGATTCAAAGCACTAAAATAAATTATTTTTTCCTGTGGCTCACTTTGGTAACACCAGCTACATTTGTCATGACATTTTCTAATGGCCAGGTTGACCTTCCTGCTGGCCTGTGCTGCCTCTGGCTCCTGTCTGGATTGATGGGTGTTGGATGGGTGTACCACAGTGTGGGACAGCTGTGAGTCCATCCTTGCCAGAGCTGCTCCTGAGCAGAGGATGTGCCAAACCCTCTGCAGTCTCAGACCAAGTATTTCAGATTGTATAATAAAACCAGGATGTCAGTGATGCTCTCTGGTTTCCCAGTTACCAATCAATAGAATGGAATCTGTTTATATATACAAGAGCTGCATTTGAGTTAAATTTAATAAACAAATTGCACTACATAGACAGTGAAACCAGGTGTGTCATAAAACTCTATTTTTTTCCCCATGCTTTTGTATGAGGAGATTTTTATTTTTTTTGTTATAATGAACGTTCAATAAAAGAATTTGAGCTCCAGGATTCTCACAGAGTGATTTACTGTGATTGTAAAGATTTTTCATGTAGCATTAACAAATACAAGGATATAGTTGGGTACATGAGGAAGAATCAGCTGAGCCTGGGCCGGTTCGTGTGGTATCAGCAAAGTACCCCTGAAATGGAGAATATACATTGTGCAGCCTGAACTGTTCTGGAGCAATTCTTCTGATAGATGCTTTGACTGAATTTTTAGTGCTGCTGAAAGGTGGCTGATTGATGCCTATGAAGAATAATAATAATATACTTAACACTTGGGGAACTTTTAGTCCTGTCTGGTTTACGGGTGGGAGAATTATGACTGATTTTCTGCAAAATCATGAAAATGCAGTTCCTTCATCACTGGTTGTTATCTGGCTCATGTGTCTCTTCCCAGGGGGAAAACATTGGAAGCCAGATCTCCAGGATCTGGAACTTTTCCCACTCTGGATTAGATACACCCAGAACATGGGTAGGGATTCCCTCTGTACCCCTCAGCAGTGATCCCACTGAGCAGAGTCTTCCCCACACGTCAAAGCCTGAGACAAGAGAGCTTGAGAAATTAAACTCTTAGGTTGATTCAGTGAATTATCACAGAGCAGGTGCCAGGACAAAAGGTTGAAACTCCTCTGCATCCTGCAGGGCACTGGACAGGCTTGGTGCAACTCAGGAGCTGGACTTCAATGATCCTCGTGTGTCCAGCTCAGGATATTCTGTGATTTAAATGCCGGTAGTTCATTGTGCGAAGCTCTTTCCTTAGACCTGCTTATCATATCAATCCTATCCTATCCTATCCTATCCTATAATATCATAT
This sequence comes from Neopelma chrysocephalum, assembly GCF_003984885.1. NCBI lineage: Eukaryota > Metazoa > Chordata > Aves > Passeriformes > Pipridae > Neopelma > Neopelma chrysocephalum. The sequence continues at coordinate 165 of NW_020928389.1, read as the reverse complement.
CAATCCTATCCTATCCTATCAATCCTATCCTATAATATCCTATCAATCCTATCCTAAAATATCATATCAATCCTATCCTATCCTATTCTATCCTATCCTCTCCTATAATATCATATCAATCCTATCCTATCCTATCCTATCCTATAATATCATATCAATCCTATC
>NW_020928388.1:0-422 GCF_003984885.1 Neopelma chrysocephalum | reverse complement strand
GGGGGGCCCTGTGGCCGCCGGGGCCGGCGGCGGGGGCGGGGGGCGCGACCAAGGGCGAGGGGCTGCGGGTGCCCGGCGCGGGGTTCGCCCCCGGGCAGAGCGTGCCCGGAGCGGCGCTGACCGGGCTCAACAACCTCAACCGGCCCGGGACGCAGCGCGGGGCCGGACTGGGCGCCAGGGCCGCCGTGCCCCCGGGGTAAGCGGGGCGGGGGTGGCACCCACCCAGGAGGGGGGTGCGGGGGTGACGGAGGTGCCTCGTCCCCCTCCGGCACGAGCGGCCCCAGCCCGGGTGGCACCGCGCCACCTCCAGTCCCGGGGTGCCCACCCTGGGGATGTGCTGGTGGGAGGGACGCCTGGCTCGCCCCAGCTGGCGCTGGGATCGCTGCGGAGGGGGTGTGGTGATCCGTGCCATGCCATGCCGT
>NW_020928387.1:0-501 GCF_003984885.1 Neopelma chrysocephalum | reverse complement strand
GGGGGGCCCTGTGGCCGCCGGGGCCGGCGGCGGGGGCGGGGGGCGCGGCCAAGGGCGAGGGGCTGCGGGTGCCCGGCGCGGGGTTCGCCCCCGGGCAGAGCGTGCCCGGCGCGGCTCTGACCGGGCTCAACAACCTCAACCGGCCCGGGACGCAGCGCGGGGCCGGACTGGGCGCCAGGGCCGCCGTGCCCCCGGGGTAAGCGGGGCAGGGGTGGCACCCACCCAGGAGGGGGGTGCGGGGGTGACGGAGGTGCCTCGTCCCCCGCCGGCACGAGCGGCCCCAGGCCGGGTGGCACCGCGCCACCTCCAGTCCCGGGGTGCCCACCCTGGGGACGTGGTGGCCGGAGGGACGCCGGGCTCGTCCCGGGTGGCACCGTTGTCACCTCCAGCCCCGGGGTGCCCACCCTGGGGATGTGCTGGTGGGAGAGACGCCTGGCTCGCCCCGGGTGGCCCCGGGATCGCTGCGGAGGGGGTGTGGTGATCCGTGCCATGCCATGCCGT
>NW_020928386.1:0-331 GCF_003984885.1 Neopelma chrysocephalum | reverse complement strand
TTTTTTTTAGTGGTCTGTGTTATATGTTTACAATCATTATTTGCACAAAAATATAAGTAATTAAAAGCAGGTTTTCTAATCAGAAGGGTCAGACAACTACAGTTAAAGACAGTGATTGAAACTAAAAGTAATCTTCATTACTTTTTTAAACTATCTCAGAGAAGCACAAAAAGATAACAAAATAAAGAGTTTTCAAGCTTCATGCTGAATTTACTTCCTTTCTCCATGTGACATATAAGGTGCAGCAAAGGAGTATTTTTTTCAAGAATGCTTCAAGAAACATTCGGCAAGTCTGCTACCCCACTGAGCAGTGTACTTTCTGATTTTGAAA
>NW_020928385.1:0-331 GCF_003984885.1 Neopelma chrysocephalum | reverse complement strand
TTTTTTTTAGTGGTCTGTGTTATATGTTTACAATCATTATTTGCACAAAAATATAAGTAATTAAAAGCAGGTTTTCTAATCAGAAGGGTCAGACAACTACAGTTAAAGACAGTGATTGAAACTAAAAGTAATCTTCATTACTTTTTTAAACTATCTCAGAGAAGCACAAAAAGATAACAAAATAAAGAGTTTTCAAGCTTCATGCTGAATTTACTTCCTTTCTCCATGTGACATATAAGGTGCAGCAAAGGAGTATTTTTTTCAAGAATGCTTCAAGAAACATTCGGCAAGTCTGCTACCCCACTGAGCAGTGTACTTTCTGATTTTGAAA